>NW_023503375.1:5280490-5554482 GCF_014529535.1 Bradysia coprophila
TACTTTTGCACTCAAAATCAGGGTTTGAGCTGCTGCCTTAACGTGGATAAGATAACCGCTACTTCATTACTTATAAAGCTAAAATACCTACATAAAGCTAAGCTCAGATGCAGCACAGCACTGCTCCCAGCATGAACACTGAATTGACAAGTGTCAAACTTGGAGGCTTAAGTGATAAGAGCTATCATTCAGCATTGTTTGTATTGTACGTTTTAACTCACACAACGAAAATAAGTCAAGTCATATATCTTTACAAAAGAACTCAGTCCTTACTATGATTTGATCAGTCTTCGAATATTTTCAATATTTTCTATGCTAGAAGCAGTGCTGTGGATAAAGACAGGTCTGGGTCCATTGACTAACAAAACTCCAAACTTTAATAGCTCGAAATATGCTAGACTTTTCTTGTCATGGATTCGCCTGAATCCCGTGCACCACGAGCTTTGTTAGAAGAAAAATCACAAAGATTCCAAGCTATTTCAAATCGAAATTTTGTCATTCACGGGACAGATTACGGACTACGCCATATTTGAACCATCGAGGAACGTACAAAATGAATGTAAGATGAAGTAGAATGCAATCGTATATCAAATAATGTTTTAAGGGCTACCAGTGACATACAAGCCGAACTTATCAGTTAGACTTTGCTTTCCTAATCTGTTCAATATCAAATAACTTGTTTCACTACTTCATTACTTACAAAGCTAAAATAGCTATAGAAAGCTGAGCTCAGATAAAACACAGCATAAGAATCCCAGTAGGTGTTCTGCGATTGCTAGAAGTGGCTTAGGCCCCAGTTACCACACTGAGTAAATAAATGAAATAAGCAGTAATTGTTGGCTTATGTTCGGCTATATGTGAAACTCTATGTCGAAACGAGTGAAGTAAAAGATTTTAATGATTTGGTATTATTGTTAGTTTCCTGGCACACCGTCCAAGATACTTACATTATAAACAAATTCATTTCGTCTCAAGTTTTTGTTCATTTGCAGATCGTTGTCATTTACATTTCTCTTCATTTTTTTTGCTTCAACGACATAAAAAGTTTATTTCAGCAAAGGTGTAAAATTATTCTAGTTTCCACTTCAAAGCACTTTATAAGTATAAAGGAAACGAGCGCTGCATGCACTCACTCGTCTTTTTATAATTTCTTTTTTTTTTCATTTTCATCTAAGAGCTTTTTTGTGTGCATCGCCACCGTGAGATGGTGAGAAGTTTTTACCTTTCAAATATAATAATCGTTTTAGTTACATTTTTATGGAACACTCCGTTTAAAACGACACATTTTTTTTGTATCGTTTAAATCATAAATGGTTCAGGCAGACGAATTAATTTATTCCATTCAAAGTACTGGAGCATTCTTTTTGGAATATTGTTCGCATTCCGATGCGATGATACACTGGTTTTCAAAGACACAAAGAGTTAAAGGATATGATAAGAAGAAAAAATTTGCTAAGTATCAGCATCTGTTAATGCCATCAACAACAAAAATAAGCGTTGAGCGAGTAGACAATATTATGGTATTATATAGCAAATTGTTTGTCAAAATGAACGAAGTAGCAGATTTTGTGTCAATGTATAGAAAGACGTTGTAGATGCATAATTATCGAAATGGGCGACAGGAGCTACTTTAATTGGACTTTTTTCACTTATTCCAGATGTTGAGACAATTTTTAGACATATTAGAGGTAGTGGGTCCTCCTTACAGGTTTACTATAACGTTTGTATGTCATGGTTGGTTCATTGGTTCAGCCTGTGACGATTGTTTTTCGCTGCTCGAAATGGCTCACGAAGGGTGAATGGGACTCCGACGGGTCGACTGGGTACTCATCTCACTTTCGGATTCGTTGTCAATGTTTATATTGACGCGCTAGTCAACGTTTAAATGTTATATTAGCCGTGTAATGATGCCATTGCATTGACAAAGCCAGTTAGCAACAGCCGTTGGTAGGCATGGGCGATAATGAAAATGATTATCGATAATTATCAATTATCGATAATCGATAATTATCGACTTTTTTTATCGAAAATTATCAAAAAAATATCGATAATCGATAATTATTGATATTTTGATAATTAGCAAGATATCGATAATTCGATATATCGATATTTCGGTCCGAAAATCCGATATTTATCGATATATTCCGATATATCGGTATATTATCATGAATTTTCAGATAAATATCAAAATATCGATATTTTGATAATTATCGAATTTCGATATTTTGATAATTATCGATAATTATTAAATTATCGATAACGATATGATTAATCGATTATCGATAATTTCTTTCGATTGATATTATCGATAATTTTGAACGCCTCCCATCCCTAGCCGTTGGCCTTTAAGTAAATAAATATAATATTGTAACACGTCTGAATTCGAATTAGTGAGTAGAACCTTTTGTAGTTGTTCGTCTATTTGTTGCCACTATACCTTTGAGTGCAACCGATTTCGATTTTTTTTTCTCTGTTTGGTAATATCAAAAGGTCAAAGTGAATCGGTCGTGTATTTACCATAGATAAGGTCTGAAAAGTGATATTTTGAAGGGCTGGTACAAAGGTGGCGCTGTCATCATGTCTGGTTTCCAATATATTTTTGTGGTTTCCTTTGATCGACAGCGTCACCATGTCACCTCTCGAGTATAACTCTATGGGCTGGTCGAAGGTTTTTCGTATGTATCGTCGCAACAATACAACCAAAAGCATAGTTTTAAGCACATACAGTCACCAAATCTCAATTTTACACATTCATCTCTTTCGCTCTTTCAGCTGTGTCGGCACTGTAAAACAATTTGGACAAATTTGTATAGAAGACAGTACTTTGACAGCTGTCACTCGAAGCACTTTCGCTTGACTTGCGTTGTTATAACCCGAAATACTGTTTAATAATCGATCGAATCCAATACGGCTGAAAAGTTCCCAGCCCAAATTGCCATTGATTTGAATAATGTTTTATTAACTTATAAATTAGAAAACAAATTTAAATTTAAATCTAATTAGATTTGACATAAAATTCGGACCGGAATACATCGTGCGATTGCCATAAAAGTGAAATAAAAAAAGGGAAAAAAGTACACTCGCAATTCACGGTGTGTCATGAATAATAAAGACTTTCTTTCCACTAACATGCAACGAATTTGCGGTTAAATATTTGATTGCATAAAAAACAGATAGATATAAACACACAGCCAGCATAACCAGCAACCATAAACGTGACACGATTTACAAAATTTTATCCCATACAGTAAAACGTATAAATGGGTAAACAGACAATAAAATATACGGAGAATATTGCCTCCGTATAATGTGTGTCCCGTCCTAATTGTCATCAGTCACTCAAAAGAATGTCTCCATTATTTGCCGGTGGAAAGTAATTTTTGTTTTGTTCAGTCGCATTATGAACACTTCTCGTCTTGTAACATTTAAGTGTAACTCTGGGAACGACATAATATTGTTTGGGACAATGGAATTGATATGACACGACAAACGAGGCGAGTAAACTTGAACACAGAAATTATTCATCAATATCCAAGTTGGTGTAACTTTAGTGCCCAGGTACATTTTTAATGAACTTGAACAATGAAATGGGTTTGAAATTAACAAACAGAGATTACAGAACTTCTTCGCAGTTTCAAGTTCATTCAAAATTACCTTGCAACCGCCGTTCAATTAATCTATAACAACAGACGTTAACCTGTCACAGGCGGCAAGCATATTTTAACAGTTTTAATGTGTAGGCATCCTGTACGCTGTAATTACATTGTCTGCGATGAGAATGTAAATGAAATTTACATGTTAGGTTTTTCGATGATTTACATGCTATGCGCGATCATTTACATGCTCGGTCGGAAATTTTTCGATGATTTTGTTTATGTTTTCACTTCTCACAAATCGCGATATAAATTGGAATTTACTCAGGCAAAACTATTTTTTCTTCCTGTAGTACCAAAACCGTCACATTCACTCACCAAATTTAGTACCGAAAGAGCAACATTCTCCCCTACTATTTTCTCTCAATTTTCATTCCCGCTTATGTCATTTTCGATCCTATCTTTATTCTTTCCCAAATGTGTCAAGTTGTTGTATGTACGCGAATGTAATGTTTTTAGTGTTTTGTGACAATGCATTCATAAGGATTGCTTTCAGCATTCATACGGACTGCTTTCGGCATTCATTCGGATGTCTTTCGGCATTCCTACAGATTGCTTATTTTTCGACATTTGTGGGAATACATGCACACGGAACGGACTTCTTTAGGCATTCATACGGATTACTTTCGGCATTAATATGGAATGCTTTTGCACCGGTATGTTGTTCAGTTTTGTTGTTATGTTTTGTTCGGAATGTGACTTTGGTACTCCAGGAAGAAAAATACAAACCACGGATCAAAAAGGTCCTTGGTATGGAACATACTATTTGGTACACGTGCCATCGATACAATTAAAAAAACACTAAAATCACAACTGAATTTGTAATTTGAAACAACAAAATAAAAAAAAATTCACTGAAACTGAGAATGACAACAATAAAGAAGTCAAATAAATATCGCCGAAATGGCAGGCACGACCGATGCCTACTAAATGAAAATGAAATTTTAGTGCAAAATGTTTAGAAGTGGAAAGCTTTCGAAATGCTTCTTTTATGCAAAATTGTTTCGTAGTTTTCATCTTAGACAATGTAAATACAACGCACAGGATGCCTACACATTAAAGAACAGTACAGAAGAGCCTATGTGAATGAGTAATACATGTGTGCGATGTTTGAGGCGTGTGAGCCTCATTTACATAGGCTCTGCTGTAATCTACTATTACTATCTGATCTATTACTTCATTCGATCGAAGATTTTCAAAGATAGCTTTCAGAGATCTTTTACTTCATTTGTTTCGAACATGCTTTTTGCTATATAAGAACTCTTTAGTCAGACCTTGTCGTTTATTATTACTTTCGTTGTCGATAACAGATGACAGCCGTCTGTAACAGGTTAAACTCCGAACTCATTCGTCATAAAGTATAGTTTCCACTTAAAAAGAGCACTCCGTTTAGCCTCCGTCTACATGACAGTTGTAAAATAGAACAAAAGAACTGTCACGCAAACGGAGTGGAAATTGAATTTATTTCAATTTTTTACTCCGTTTACGTGACAGTTCTTTTGTTATGTTTTACAACTGTCATGTAAACGGAGGCTAAACGGAGTGCTCTTTTTACGTGGAAACTATACTTAAGAGCTGAGTTGAGAAACCAAGTACATAAACACCTGAGAGACAATATAAATCCAAGTTTCGGCTGAATTCGATTGCAGAGCAAGTTCACTTCATTGTACCACTTACGATTTTAATACACCTTCAACAGAGAGAGACCAATTAAATTTAAGCATTGTTTCCACTTAACGAAAGGTACTCCGTGTGAGAGGAATTGTGAAGTAAACAAAGCAAAAATTCAATTTTGTTTATCACACTGAGTACTTTTTTGGAAAGTGGAAATCTAGCCTAATTGAGCTGCACTGTAGAGTGTAGGAGCGTCACTTTTATATGAAAAAAAAGAGCATGAGCATGATCACTAGTTGTCATGTCTATCACTTTTCCATATATTTTTGACGTTTCGTGATCTTTGCTAAATGGTGTTGCCAGCTTGCACCTTAAGGGCCAATAGAGTATTTGCTAAAATATTTTTCCAACATTAGTGGAGTCATATTCACCACATTCCATTATTTCTAAATTGAAAGAACTGGGCAATCAATTTCAACTGCAAATTGGGCTCAGTATTTTTTGTGATACGCTGAACGTTTGCATTACCTTCTGCGTTTATATACCTTGGCTTGGTGAGAAATAATGGAAATATCGTAAATGGCAACTTAATCAAAAATTCTGAAACTAAGCCATCTTCAATTTTTTTTAGATAATATTGAAGATGAAGCACGTTTAATTAAGATAATTTCTATAGAAGTACAGGGGACGTCAGTGAAAAACAGACATGAATTTTCTTCAGCTGTTTTTCAGCTGGTCCAAGACGAAACAGCTCTTACGTGTTGATATAGGCGGCCGTCTTAATTCTTCTCGTTGAGCATTGAGATAAGAAAAAACTTACATTCAATATACTGATCGACGGGTAAAGACTACCACACTGAAATACCACAATAAATATCAAATTTGAACAATTTGCGAGCAACAAAACCAAATGCAAATAAATTGCGGAGCCAATTATTTGATCCGTACCTTAATTGTGGGTGATAAAAAAGTGTCGTCGTTGTCTTTTATCCGTCGTTCAGTAAAAGTTCCACATAACTTTCCATCATTGTGCACGAAATCAAAAATAATGAGCAACCTCCTGCTAGGCAATTTAATGTCCGCTGCGAGAAAAGATGGATTCGACAATATTGTTCGCAGGGAAAAAGAATGCCGTCGGTTCACTCGTTTATTTTAATTAACTTTGCTTGCTTAAAAATGTTCGTTGTACTGTGTTAAATAATGCAAGACTTTGCTGCGCGTTTTTTTCTTCTTCTTTCGCATTCCGAAATTTGTTGAATTTTCATATCAAAAAGGTTCAAATTTATTCACCTTTGTTGATAAAGAGGTAATTAATGTTTACAGATTGTCATTAATTCGTCTTGTTTATGTTTAATTTTGGCTGGGTGGGTTTTTAGTGAGTGGGTTAGAGGGATATTTTGATCTTGGTGCTCGCATACATTATACTTCACTATACATACACACCTTTCTTATGTGCATATAATAAGGTGCTGATGGTGTTGGTTGTGTACAAATGCGTAATTAAATAGCAACAGCAGCACGTGAATAGACATAAAAAACCGTTTTGTGTAAAGTAAAACTTTTCCAATTTAATTTAATTGCCGCTAATGAAGTTTATCATAATAATTATGAGGCAGAAGGATATTAAAAATGTTGTTACCTTGTTGTGTGTTCACTTTAATTGAAATAAATTTGAAAAGAAAAATGTTTTTTATTCAGTGTGTGATTATATCAAGGATTATGTACGTGACCCACAAACTGGATGAAATATTTACATTTGCAAGACGTTAAATGGATCATCTAATCAGGTCTGTTTTAGATTTTGCTTAACTAACGTTTTAATATGGCTTAGAGAAGTGATGAAAAAATCAATGATTCCAAGAGCTTGAATGCAAACATTTGTTTGTGTACTCTGGAAAGAAGGGAATAGAATAACTGCTGTTCGACTGTACTGACTCTACCTTAGTATTTGGAACACATATAAAACGAGCCGTCAGAACAGTCGGAGCGTTCGCTGCGACTGAGCCCCGTACGAACCCGTACATCTATTGCGTACGCGACCCTAGTTCGTCGGTCGCCCTACTCTTACCCTAAACCTACTAACCTAAAATTCTTATGAAATGTGCACGTCTTAAAAATTGCGCATAGCGCAATTACGAAGCCCCGTACGACGTTCCTTTCAACTGTAACCCAAACTTAAAAATTTTTGCAACAATTTATATTACCCTATATTTACCTATAAATAAACAATTTACGAATAAATATGCTAGTATATAGCTCAAAAGAACTATCTACACCGTTATATAGCTCAATATAGCTGTATATATTTATAAATAGATATCCATATTTGGGATGCTTGAAACACCCCACACACATAACCAATCACTTCCCACTGATCAGTAGCTTTGTAAGTATCATTTTCACCGATTTCTATTGTTTTTACAAAAATCCAAAATGGCGGCCGACGGCCATTTTGTTAGGAGGTAGAAAGTAGTACGGCTGCTTTACATTCGATAATACCTTTCAAACAAAAAAAAATTCATGAAATTCGGTCAAAGTTTACTCGAGATATTAACAAAAAACACCACGTTCACTGTACGGCCGAGTAGCCACATATAAGCTCACTCCAAGAGACCTAGCTCACGCTCCGGTAAACCGAATTCCATGAAATTTTTTTCCCCTTATTGGTACGGTCAATACCTATCTAATAAAGCAAAATCCATCTAAATCCGTTCAAATTTGCCCAACCTACAAGCAAAAACGGCTTGCCGCCCTGTATCTAGTTCACACCAAGCGGTCTAACTAACGAGTCGATCATCCGATTTCCATAAACTTTTTTTTTGTCGATCGGTATTGTAAATACCTTTTATTTGACGTATCACTTACATGTGTAGCCTTTGAATGGCCGCAGATATCTTCGGAAAACGTTAAATCACTTATGGTGCCCCAGCTCGGGAGGGGTCGACCCAAAATCGCCCATCTTCGAACTTAGCCTCACTATTTCGACTATCTTTCAGGGATTTTTTTTTTGAAATCGGATTTGATTTACTCAAGATATCGACGTGACAGACGGACGGACGGCCCAAATTTTTATTGCGGATTCGTCATCTATGAACATAGGCAAACACTTTGCCCTTACCGTCTGCTTCGAATTCCATCAATTACACACGGCATCGTAATCCTATTAGCCCCTTGTACTTCGTACGGGGCTAAAAATCTTTTCCTTCGTTTGTTTTGATTTGATTTGTTAAAGCTTAGCGTGATTTCCGAACCACCGCTCAAAGTATGCAAATACTCTCTGAAATAAGTTAGGTGTTTAATTGATATTTAGCCTAAATGTAGGCTAGACAGATGCGCACAAATTCATCGTATGTGGTTTATATCATATGAGTCATTCAGTTATGAAGATTAATTATGAAGATTGAGTGAACTTTGGGTCGTTACAAATGCGATAATCGCTAGTTTAAATCCATGTGGAATTGTCTGACACGGAACTCGAGCCCGTATCATTTTGGTACAAGGCTAGTACATAACCACGGAGCCATCAAGTCTAAAGACTACATCAATTTTGTTATAGAGGATCGCATCAGCCAGAACAGATGACGTATGGAAAAGGTACAACACCATTAATAAGTCCCGGGGCGATCTGAGGGTAGATTAATTTTGCGGTGACATAAATTATGGAAGTTGTTCGTGTCCGTTAACAAATGGATGGCCACAGATTTTGAGTGGATGTTGATGTTGATTTTTGTTTTTTAAACGTTGTCACCAACTGCTTGCGAAGATTGCTTGGTAAAAGAGAACTTCACCTAGCCCAAATTAAAGGCCTTTGACAAGTTTTTATACGTGACATTGCAATATGTGCAACAGCAACATACATTAATCACTAAAGATCGGAACAGATCGTTTTTATCTGATCTGAATCTGAAAAAAGACGATCTGAAATTTTCAGATTCAGATCAGATAAATTTGAAAATTATCTGATTTGAATCTGAAATTTTCAGATCAATCTGAATTTAATCTGAAATCTGAAAATCTGTATTTTTCCAATCTGAAGTCTTCAGATCAGTTTCAGATTCAGATTATCTGAATTTTTTTTGAAATTTTCATACAAAATTTTCAGATAAACAGATCAGATCAGATAAAAACTGATCTGAATCTGAAATTGGGCTATCTGAAATTTTCAGATTCAGATCAGATAGAAATTAATAGTAATCTGATCTGAATCTGAAATTTTCAGATCGAATTTTTGTTCCGAGCCCTATTAATCACGTACGGTTTCACATGCATAGAATACTAATACACAACTCACTATCAGGACAATGGCTCAATGGCACGCTCAGAAAGTGGTCCCTCGTCGAGGTTAAACCATAAAGAGTTGCTCGAGAAAAAAGAGTTGCAAATTCAGTACGGTCCCCCTCTGCAGTTATATTTTTTTTTTTTTCAAAAACACCTTTATTGGTATGAATAGTACAATCTTAACTATTTGTTAATTTATTACTAGGGTTGAGTTGTACTATCTTCCTTTTACTTGCGTAATTAGAAGAAAGTAAGACTTGTGTGGGTTCCAGGAATGCTGCCGGGCAGTACTCCTTTTTTTCGAATGCACTCTCAATTTTAGTAGTGAGTCTATGAATTTGTTCAATTGTTGAATGGTTGTTTCTAAAACTGAATTGAAAATCGGGGATTTTCACCAAAGGTTTTAGTCGTTTTATCAGCAACTTCTCGAATATTTTTGAGATTGTGGGTAGCAGTGAGATCGGCCTGTACGAGGTTACTTTTTCTGGCGGTTTATCTGGTTTTCTTAGCATAATTACTTGCGCAATTTTGAAGCTTTTTGGTACATATTTGAATTTAAGGCATGCATTGAACAGATATGTAATCATGTACACCGCATGTGCTGGCAGTTCTTTCAATACTCCTGGTGCTAATTCATCTATACCTGGAGCCTTTTTCTTGTTTAGTTTATCTATTTCTGTTGCAATTTCATATGGAGTGAATTTTTTGAACTTTTTGTCAGGTCGGTAGGTTGGTGTTGTGTCTACATTTGATTGTATGTCATTGTGAGGTTGAAAGACTTCTGCAAGATGTTTTGCAAAGAATTCCGTTTTTTCAGTATCCTTTCGTAACCAAATACCTCTGGAGTCTTTTATGGGAGGGATTTGGACGCATGGGCGTTTGAATCGTCTCGTCGCTTTCCATAGAGAGTAGTCTCTATCTTTACTCGAACTTAAATTGCTTAGGTAGTTTTCAAAACTTTCTTGTCTATACTGCTTTGTAACTTTATTAACTCTGTTACTAATATTGTTGAAGATTCTTTTGTCACTTTGGTTTCTGCTCCTATGCCAAAGTCTTCTCGCTTTTCTCCTTTCCTTGATAAGCTCTCTTATTTCGGCTGGATAATTGATTTCGTGAATAAGTTTTTCTTTTGGTTCCGGAGTTGCTGTTCTTGCCGCAATTTGCAGAAGATTGATAAAATTTTCCGTTTGTAGATCAAGCTCCTGTTTTGATTTCAGGCTAGCGTTGAGGTTGATTGACTCTTCAACTAAATTTCTGAAGAGTTCCCAGTCGGTGCATTTGTTAGTTAGATTTTCTTTTTTCTTTTTTAGTATGACTGTAGCATTGAGATTAAGAATCACTGGTGTATGATCTGATGTCAGGTCCACCATGTTTACTACTTCCATGTTGTTGTGTGATATTCCTCTTGAAATGAAGAAATCCAATAGATCTGGTACCTTTTTCTGGTCTGTAGGCCAGTACGTTGGCTTACGGCCGGAGTGGTAACTACAGTTTTCTTTTTTGATTGCGTTTAGAAGACCGTTGCCTTTAACCGGAGTTATCAGCCTCGCTCCCCATGCTGTGTGTTTCGTGTTGAAGTCACCTCCAATGATGAACCTTTGGCCCAATATTCCGAAGATTTCCATCCATTCTGAATATATTGGAGTAGATTTTGGTGGGCAATATGCGGCAGCTATATTTACATCTTGATTGTTGAACTGAATTGTAATTACAGTCGCTTGTATAAACTCTTTCTGTATGCTGTTTTGTGTATGATATTTTATATTTTTTTTAATGATTATCGCTGAGCCTCCCCTGGCTCTTTCGTTCGGATGATTTGTCCAGTGGACTTCAAAACCTTTAATTGTTATGTGACTTTTTTCGGTGAAATGTGTTTCAGATATAAAAGCAATATCTATGTTGTTTATTCGTAGGAAAATTTCCAACTCTTGAGCCCTAGCGTTGAGCCCATTTGCGTTCCAGTTCATGATGCGCAGGAACTTGCTTATCATTTTTTGTTTTTGTTGACTTTAGTTTTTTGGGCAGTCGGTTTGTTTTCCAACTTTGCCAATCGGTTTGACAAAAGTCCAATACTTAGGTCAATATTGGTTTTTAGTTGTGTGAGCAATGACAGTATATCTGCGTTTGACGGCTCGTTCGTTTCAGAGTTTTCAATTTTGTTTGATATTTTATTTTCTTTATTTTCCAAATTTTTTGTGACTTGCGCGAAAGTTAGTCCTTTTTTGACTTCCTTGTATTTTGTTGTAACTTCTAAGTTTTTTTCACTGAGCCGGTTTACTACCGACTTGGTTTGGTTTTGATTTTTGATTTTTTTCTGATATGTTGGGCAACCTTTATAATTTGCTGTGTGTCCTTCATTTTGGCAAAGGGCACATTTCGGAGTTACGTTTGGTCTCTTCGTACAGGCGCTTGTAGCATGTTTTCCGGCACATTTGACGCAAACTGGATTTCTCGTACAAAAATTTTTTGTATGTCCTAGTTGCTGGCAGTTTATGCACTGAGGGATGGATTTTATTTGTTTGGGAGATTCTACTGTTATCTTACAGTGTAGAATGTTTTTAACAGCAAAAATCTCTTTATTGTTTTCTTTTTGTTTCAATTCAATTAGGAATAGAGGAAATTTTTTTTCCTCTGTAGTTCCGTCTTTGCCTTTGGTTTTTTTAACTATGTTTGTGATTTTAGTAGGCTCGTGGCCTAACTCAATTAAATCATCTGTTATTTCTTTTACATCACACGATGGATGTAATCCTCTAATGACTGCACGAAAGCTTTTTTCACTTTTTAACTGGTATGTATAATATTCAATACCTTTGAATTCACTTTCTTCGGAACTTTGATTCTCAATGAATTTTTTGACTTTCCTGTAGTCTTCTTCGTTTTGCAGAGTGACTTTTACGTCATTGCTGGCGACTGATTGAACTGTGCTGTTGTAGCCATTTCCAAAATTTTTTTGCTGAATTTGTTAAAATCGGTTACATTGCTTACATTAAAAGGTGGCGGCAATGGCGGGTTTGGATTTTTCTGGTTTGATTCCGTTAATTTCGGTGATTTTTCTTTGGTGGATGAATTTTTTTGGTTGTTGTTTTTACGTCTTCTTTTAACTGATTGAGTTTTAAATGGATCAATTTCTTTTTCCAAATCACTTTCATCTGTGGTATAGACGATTTGTTTTCCGTCATCTCCAGATTTTAAATGATCCGTTATAGCTTTTTGTAGTGAATTTTCTAGCTCAGCTATCTTTTTCTTTAGCTCGTCATTTTCAGCACAAAGTTTTTGAGCTAAATTATTGTTTTGTATTAGCAGATCATATTCTGATTGCTTAATTTTAACACTGGGTTCATTTTTTGGCGATGAGCCAAACATTTTAATTTAATTATTTATGATTCACAATGTTATTGACACTAAACTATGTTGCATATGAACACTATTTATTGCGCAGTTAATATGAATCATTTCTTTATTCTATACAGATAATTGATTGTTTTTATTTTAAATGTTTCTTTTTTCACTAAATTGTCACTTTTACTCGTATTACAATTGAATCACAAGTATGCAACGTAGTACAAGGAAATGTCAATGACTTGGTTAGTCATAATTAAATAGGTTGTCACTCTTACTCATATTACACGTGAATCACAATGAAATATATGTAATTAATGAAGTGTTGATGACTTGATTAGTCATTCATTAGTAAGAAATCATTACTGAATTTATTTATTTTTTAATTTCTGTTTGAACTGTTTATATTTTTATTAAGAGCAAAATAAAAATACGTCTGTTCACTCGAACGGTCGAATGAAGAATGCAGTTATATACAAAGTAACTTAAACTTTTGATGCCAAAATTGTATATTGATTCGATGAACGAAGAGTCACTGAACTTTAGGTAAAAGTAAAGTAAAGTAAAGAGACTCAGTAGATAGACGCTTCTAGTTCCTCGTTTTACTCTCTTTCCTTTTTTTTAATATAATTTTCACTAATGGGAAAGTTCAGAATGAGAATTTTCTTTTCATACACACAATCGCAATGCCAATACTCGGATGTAAATCGATTTCCTGTTGAATTGATGTGAAAGCAACAAGTGCGAACCCAAAATCTTTCTTGATTCCTTTGAGTCGTAACATCAAAGAGTATTTACTTATTCAATAAAATTTCAGTTAAAATCATTTCATTTGGAAAATTTGTGGATTATCTGTTACCTGTTACCGTTTCCTAACGAACACATCATTGGTTTGCGGTTTTATTATTCTTTCCCGTTCGGTTTTTGCTGTGGGATATGATGCCTTGTTTTTGTCTGACTATTTTATATATTTAGTTAAACGGATAGATTAAGGCAAGGGATGTAGTAACATGCCTTAGAATTTCTACCATGGATCACATTTCCCTAATTATTCATGTTTCTATGTATAGGTTGAACGTTTTTCGTTCAATTAGTAATAGGCATCAGAAGTTAGAGTTGCCGCCAAATTAATTGATAGACAATACGAGTGCGAGTGAGTAGCAACGGCAAAATCCCTATGATATGGTTGCCTCAAACACTCCTAACATCATTCTCTTTCCTCCGCAAATTTGTAAGTATCATTTTTACCGAGTTATATAGTTCTTACTAAAATCCAATATGGCGTCTGGCGGCCATTTTATTATGCAACTAAAAACATTTCCCTGCTTAAATGCTTTATTAACTGTCAAACGAAAAAAAAACATGAAAAATTATAAAAGTTTACTCGAGATATGGTCAAACACTCTCTTCCCTGTGCTGCCGAGAAGCTCACTCCAAGGGATCTAACTGAAGACCGAATTTCATCGGAATCATCGACAAATCTCCAATAAAGCAAATTTAGTCGAAATCTGTTCAAATTCGACCTGCATGACCTAAGCGCTTAGCGTCAAGAACTTGGCTTACACCAAATGGTCTAACTGACATGACGAGTGGTCATACGATTTCTGAAAACGTTTTTTTGCGTAATGGCATTGCGTTTCATTTGAGGGATTTACAAGTGTAACGTTTAAACATTCGGAGATATCTTCGAAAAATCCTCTCAGCTTGTGATGGAATCCCCAAAATCGCCATTTTCGAACTTAGAAAAAAAGGATTTTCAGTACAAGAATCATTTCAAAAGGTTTCTCCTTACTCAGGTATTCCAACTCAACGTGTTAAAAACGTACGAGTAAAGATATAAGACCCCGTTCTTTGCATGGCACTTCCCTAAGAAGTAACAGATTTAACAATCACCGGATCCGTTTGTAATAGGATGAAAACTATAGAAACGTAACTCGAATTACTTTAAACTCCATGTTTGCCCAGAACATAACTTTTCATTGAAAAGTTTTTAATATGTCAAATCTAGTACTTCAAAATATAAGAACCACACACAGCAGTGGATTAAAATGGAGTTTACAAAAAAAGGAAACAGTTCCAGTCTTCCTTTCCACAACTGTACTGAATTACCTAAATGTGAAAATTCTTTAAATTTATAATGTTCATTGTGCGATAATCTCAAATCAACTACATTATTACTCAGACCGCCGACAGATCTGTGGTTGTCGGTGAAAATCAATCATTGAATTTTGAATTTTATTTACAATTACACGAAGTTACAAACGAAATCCATTTTCGAATTGGTGGAGAATTATTTCATCTTGAGAATCCATTAGGTTAGCTCATGCAAAACTTTAGCAAACTCAGTTAAGTTGCATCGAAATGACAACTATAATACTCGACACACCAGATAGGTTGGATGTATAAATGTGTGTGTGTTGTTCCTTCAATTTTGATGTCTAGGCAATTAATGTCATCTGATAATTTGCATATCGTAATGGAGTTATATGTTCAGTATGGAGATGCGCAAGGAGATGCATTTATATATATACTCAACGGTATGCTTTGTAAAGCTTGTGCAATGATTAACTCTTTCGCTTCCCGAAGAAATTAAATTTGCATAAAGGAGAAACTTTGGAAACAAGTTTAAAACATTTTAATGTTAATTTGCTGAATGTATGCACGAAAATGAAAATGTAGTGTACGATTCTGCATTCACCCTAAGCTATAATATGTTTGAAGGAAACGGGATATGGTTTTGTAATATTAAACATAACATTTTCGTTAAATTTATTATTATTCAGTTTAAATTGCAAATTAATAAATTTGTATTTTACGCCGAAGTGTGTGAGAAAATCAGCAATGTCACATTGAAGTGAGTGTTCGATAATCTTAAAACGCAACAAATCTGTGACATCTGATAAAAACATGAGGATGACAGGAAAATATGGTTCTACTTCATGTTGAATACGTATTCTAAATATAGAGCACGTAAAATCTTATTCTGGAAAAAATGAGTTCTGGAGCCACAACCTGACCAATGGCAGAATTAAGTCATGGGAGTCACAACCTGACCAAAATATATGAAGAATGGCAGAAATGAGTTCTGGAGTAACAATCTGACCAAAATATATGAAGAATGGCAGAAATGAGTTCTGGAGTAACAATCTGACCAAAATAAATGGGGAATGGCAGAATTAAGTCATGGAGTCACAACCTGACGAAAATATATGGAGAATGGCAGAATTAAGTCATGGAGTCACAACCTGACCAAAATATATGGAGAATGGCAGAATTGAGTTCTGAAGTAACAACCAAACCAAAATATATGGAGAATGGCAGAATGGCATCTATTTTTTTGTCAGCAAATTTATTCTTTTAGTAGCAAAATTATTTATTTCATCAGCAAATTTATTCTTTTTTTCTGCAAATTTATTTTTTTAGCAGCAAATTTAATCTTTTTTATCAGCAAATTTAGTGTTTTGTATCAGCAAAATTAGTCTTATTTTCAGCAAACTTATTAGTACTCGAACAGCATCTTTATTGCTTTCTGAGCAGCAATATTACTGACTTTAAGCAGCAAAAATAATTCTTTTGCAGCCAATCCCTGGCAGCAAATTTATTACTTTGTAGTCAGCAAATTTATTGTTTTGTAATATGCACTTTTAATGCCTTCGAACAGCAAAATTAATACCTCGAAGTTATTGCTTTTTGTCAGCAAATTTATTAGTGTTTCAATTGCAAATTTATTTTTTTATAAGTAGGAAAATTACTATCTTCAATCAGCATATGTCCCGCAGTAGGACATATAAAATTATATCACTAACACCACTAACACGAAAACGTCAACTCAACAAGCGACGAAAAGTAGAACTTTCCGTTGCCTTTATTGCGAAAAACGTTGTACACAACTCGGTGATAGATCTTTTAGGCACACGATGTGTATTGTCACGCTCGACCTGCGGTATCGAGTGACAATCTACACACCTAGTGCCTAAAAAAGCATTTATCCCTCGATTTGAATGGGGCTTCGTAATTTCGCTATGCGTAATTTCTAGGATGCACACCTTTCATAATAATTTCACTTTAACTAAGTTTACGGATCGCTCGGCGTGTTAAAACGCTCTTTATGGGCAATGAATTACACAGACTAATTATTAGACGATGCGAGAGAAAAAAAAATTAACTCCTAAGTTACCGACACCGTTCCGGCGCCCGGCTCGCATTGCGGCCCTCCGCTTCGCTCCGGGGCAATGGGCCGGATCGCTCGGCGTGTTAAAACGCTTTTTAAGTGCAATGAAAATTGGTATCCATTTCGTAAAAAGAAATGAATTGTCCGTGTAGTGTCAATAACTATTTACGTTGACGTAAGACGTGAAATAGTAATTTCTGCAGCTAGTTGCGAAAAGTGGTAGTTTGTGTCACTAGATGTAATGTTATCAAACGTGCGAAGCGAGCGAAGCATGTGACAAAAACTACCACTTTCACAACGTGTTGCATACAACGTTTTCTGCAACCAGCTACGAAAAATGAACTTTTGAAAATTGTTACACTGCGATTATATATCTCAATAGCCGAATGGTTAGAGGTGTTGCTCGATAAGCATTGGGTTTTGGTGTCCATTTCACCACTAGTGACGAAAAGAATATATGAAAATCCATTTCACCAAAAATAGATAAAAAATAGCTAAAATAAACAATTAATTTTGCTGATGACGAATAAATAAATTTGTTGACAAAAGTATTAACTTTGCTGATAGAAATAAATAAATTTGCTGCTAAAAAATAGCTAAAAAAATATTTAATTTTGCAGATTGCAAAAAAATAAATGTGCTGACAAAATAAGATTAAATTTGCTGCTTCAAAAAAATAAATTTGCAGACGAAGAATTAAATTTGGTCACAATAGCAATAAATTTGCTGAACTAAAAAAATAATTTTGCTGCAAAAAAAGAATAATTTTGCTGACAAAAAAAGATTTCCCATGGCAGAATTAAGTCATGGAGTCACAACCTGACCAAAATATATGGAGAATGTCTCTTTTCTGTAGTCACAATCTGACCAAGATATATCGGGAATGGCAGAAATGAGTTCTGTAGTAACAACCTGACCAAAATATATGGAGAATGGCAGAATTAAGTCATGGAGTCACGACCAAAATATATGGAAAATGGCAGAAATGAGTTCTGGAGTAACAATCTGACCAAAATAAATGGGGAATGGCAGAATTAAGTCATGGAGTCACAACCTGACAAAATATATGGGAAATGGCAGATTAAGTCATGGAGTCACAACCTGGCCAAAATATATGGGGTATGGCAGAAATGTAACAACCCTACCAAAATTTATGGGGGACGGAAGAAATGAGTCATGCAGTCACAACCTGACGAATACATATGGGGAATGGCAGAAGTGAGTAATGGAGTCTGAAGTTGACCCAAATGTATAACGTAGCTCCTTAGAATTGTTTACATACTGGAGCTACGAGGATCATTTGTAATCGATATATTTTTACGGAAACTAAATGAAAATGAAATGTATGGAATTACAGAATTGAGTCATGGAATTTCAGGTTGATTAAAATAAATGTAAAATGGCGAAATTAGAACAATAGTAATAAAAATGAGAATCACATCGAATGAGGTTAGAGAATGAAGAAGGAAATTTAAATTACATTTTTTATGGAAATCAACGACAAAAGTAAACGATGGACTTTTGCAACATGTGGTCTTATAGAAAAACATTTGGGATACAACTAAAGAAGTACAGGACTTGACGTCAATATGTTGAATACATTCATTTATTTATTCAAAGCGAAAAAAAAGACTGTTGAATTATTTCGAACAAAAGATGTAATAGGTTTTATCCTTCCTAAATGTTTACCGATATCCGATATCTTTTGGGTGGCTTGGCTTACTGCCGACTACAGGCTTTATCGATACGATATATCTGAGAAGATGAAACATTTTTGTCATGGTCAAAGGGTCTATTTTTCTATTCCTAAGACGTTTGATAGAACGGAGAAGTAAAATGCATTAAATAGCATTCGCGCAATGTGAAACCAATTTTATTTTAAATATCGTACAAGTCAATGAGATTGTTCAATTAATAAACTTAGCCGTTGAAAAGTCAACTGTTCAACACCAAAAATAGTGAAATTTCAATCGAAAACAATTTATAAAACCCATTATCAACTGGACAATTTTAATTGACAATTTGATAGTTTCATGCGATCAAATGTAGCAATTTAACAAACAAATAAAAAAAAATATTTCCATACAAATTGAGCGTAATTGAAATGAACAATCGTTTCAGCTTCGTTAGTGCAGACAATGTGAATCCATAGTTAAGTGGAAAATATATTCAAATCAAATGCCATACATCCGATTGTATTTGCAAAAATGCGCTTATTGAGAGATGATTAATTTAAAATATCAGCGATGTCAGGTGCTAAAACAGCTCCACTCAAAGTTTCATTCAATTCAAAATTTATTCGGTTGTACACGTTTGAATGATTTTGTGATTAAAAGCCGTGAACCGGACCGTGTATATGGATGTCTGAAGTAAAAATTCATGGAATAATGTTAAAGTTCAACCCAGGCTTTGACAAGGATTGCTTTTAATCTTGTCGGGACATAAACTGCATTTTACCTCCCACTTCGTCAGTTTGTTTACTTCCCGCTAGCAAGTAATTGAAAATTTCAACACAGTACAGTCAGTAAACGTCAACAAATTAAGGATTTGTGTGGAGTTGGATACATTTTTCCAATCTGTTAGTGTACTTAATGTCAGCAGCGAGTTGGACGTTAGTACACGTGTCAACTAATTTTACCCGAAACGGTCAGGTAAAGTGAACTTTACTTCACTGCGGCTAACCTTTACCTTACATATTACTTACCAATGGGGCAAATGATGGAAAGGATACTTCTTGTGTGAAATTTACCGATCGAGGCGTCGTCGAGGTCGGTAAACACACTTCACAAAATACCTTACTCAGCAATATGGGACAAATGATGGATGTCGCTCTTCTTATCGATCTGAGGCAAAGCCGAGTTAGCAATGTACTATTTTAATGAGTGCGAAATATACCGGACAGACAGATTGATATCGATTCTATATGGTGTGGCGATACAGGCGATAGGAAACACATTCGTGTATACAAGCGAGGCATGAATTCTCCTTTCGATAGAATACACGGACCCAATAAAATTTACAATAAATCGCTAAAATTTACTGAAAACAATTTGCATGTTTAGTAGGATTTTCTTGGATTAATTCCTATTGAGCGCATCGTGACTGTTCCCCTTCGTTGCGTATTTGTTTATTTATATACCTATCTTACAGGATTAACAAGCGAATACGTTACAATTATTTCTGGCATACAGCATTTGCCATATAGTATGTGTTCGAGAGTGGAGCCGATTACATTACGCTTCAGAAATAAGCTTATGCTTCCGATGAAAGTGTATCTCTTTTAAACAATTTAGAAAGCGAATCTCATCAAAATTTCTAAAATTTCCGAAATTTAAATTCTCATTTTAAAACAATTAATATCGTCTCACGTGTTGACGGTATCAAATCGAGTACGAATCGTGATTTAATTTTCATCGTTTCAATTTACGGGGAAGAAATCTGATCGGTGATGGGAAAATGAAACGAATGAGTGTAATATGTGTAAAGTGTTTGTGTCAAACTTTGGACTTTTTATCAAAACAGAAAATAACTGTTTCAGAGATAACATTTTTCCCCATTCGGTGGAAACAGATTTCCGTCATTTGTACACCGCTCAAGAAAAGTTTTTCGAATTTACAATGCGATTTGTTTTGATTAAGCTGACGTCATTCTTAGATTATGCAAGATATTTGAAAAAAGAAAGTTTTTGAAAAGATTTATCCGGATAAATAATATTCAGGTCGTTCAAGCCTCGAGGTCTCGCACCGGTCCTTCGGGCTCAGCATGACAAGACCTGAAGATTCAATGTGAATGGTGCATTAATGATGTTATGTAATAGTTATTTACATAAAAGTGATAGAAAGTTGAAAAGTAGAGTTTTCGTGTAAATTTTGTTGATCCGAGGCGAAGCCAAGGTCAATAAACACACTAAAACGAGGGATAAAGAGAAATGAAAAGTTAAAAAGTTGAGTTTTTGTGTGAATTTTGTTTGTCCGAGGCGAAGCTGAGGTCAATAAACAACCTAAAACTTTTATCCCGAGTTACGTAATGGATTTTACATGCTTTTGAAACCTAAACCAAATTTCTTGTTTTCTCTAGGTAGGTGTGTAATAATCCTCTTTCAATCCTAGGGAAAACAAAAGCATGTAATAGTAGATTACAGCAGAGACCATGTAAATGGCCGATTACATAAGCGCAAAGTTTGCGGGTCCGAGCAAAACGAGGCCCGCAATTGCGCTTGTGGAATCGGCCATTTACATGGTCTCTGCTGTATACTGCTTTAACGTGTACCCACTCGGTCGTTGAAAACATCAAAACGACTGTTTAACATCAATTTTCTTCATGCATTCTAAAACTGGATGAATTTTCACTGTACAAATACATTAAATTAAATTTCATTCACATCAGTAGGCCTTTTCTGGAATGAACTATCGTTGATGCGTTGTTTTGAAAATTTTGACAACCATTGTGTTATTGCGAGTACGCAAATTGTTTTTCTTTATTAAAAGTACGTTGAATTGAGTCGATGGTGTTATCAAATCAAAAGTGCTACTCTAGTGGTGATTATTGAATGTGTTATTTATGAAAAACAACTAAATTTCAGTGTGTGAAAACGATTTAATTTTCGAATAAGATCCATCCAAAATGAACTCGCCGGTAATGATTACGGGCTAGACGCCGTGTAATGAGTGATCTGTCATTGATTATTTACATAGCGGTGAATTGCCTATGTAAACACAACGTACCGAGTGGGTACACGTTAAAATACTTTACGTGTTACGGCATGTTTCATTTTCATTTACATCGCCTAATCACGTAAAGCATTGTACTTACGAGGTTCCAAGTTGTTATTTGACAAGTGGGGAATACAGCCCTTCCCTTCGGGTCGGGCTGTAACACCCCACTCATCAAATACACAACTTGGAACCTCGGAAGTAATATACTATTAATGTGTAGGCATACTGTACGCTGTATTTACATTGTCTGCGATGAGAATGTAAATGATGTTAGGTTTTTCGATGATTTACATGCTATGCGCGATCATTTACATGCTCGGTCTGAAATTTTTCGATGATTTTGTTTATGTTTTCACTTCTCACAAATCGCGATATAAATTGGAATTTACACAGGCAAAACTATTTTTTGGTACACGTGCCATCGATACAATTAAAAAAACACTAAAATCACAACTGAATTTGTAATTTGAAACAACAAAATCAAAAAATTTTCACTGAAACTGAGAATGACAACAATAAAGAAGTCAAATAAATATCGCCGAAATGGCAGGCACGACCGATGCCTACTAAATGAAAATGAAATTTTAGTGCAAAATGTTTAGAAGTGGAAAGCTTCCGAAATGCTTCTTTTATGCAAAATTGTTTCGTAGTTTTCATCTTAGACAATGTAAATACAACGCACAGGATGCCTACATATTAAAGAACAGTACAGAAGAGCCTATGTGAATGAGTAATACATGTGTGCGAAATTAGGCGGTTCGCCTTCGGCTCACACGCCTCAAACATCGCACACATGTATTACTCATTTACATAGGCTCTGCTGTAATCTACTATTACGTGCTTCTGGTCGATAAATGCAATTTTTTGAGTACATTTTTCGCATTTACCGACCAGAAGCACGTAAAGCACTGTTCGTACGAGGTTCCAAATTTTTATTTTGACGAGTGGGAATACAGCCCTCCCCTTCGGGTCGGGCCATAACGTACCCACTCGTCAAAATAAAAATTTGGAACCTCGGACGTAATGTACTAATAACCTGTTACAGACGGCAAACATATGACCAACATTACTGTCGGGTCTATTACTTCCATCGATCAAAGTATTTTTAATTGGTTGATTTGAAATCTTGTTCTTCAATTTTTTTAACATGCATTTTACTGTATACAGGACGATATTACAGGTTATGTCAGGTTAATGTGTAGGCATCCAGTCCAACGTTGTATTTACATTGTCTAAGATGAAAATTACAAAACTATTTTGCCCACATGTATTACTCATTTAAATAGGTTCTGCTGTTCTAATCTACTATTAACTACGTGAGACATCATTAATATGTATGTTGAGGTGGCTCAGAAACACAAATGAAGGGGCAGGTGTTTTCAGTAAGTTTCCACTCAACATTTCATCATTTCATATGGATTCTCGATAAATCTCTCATTTCCCCAAAATTTATATTAATTTTCAAGCTTCTTTAACCTTTCACAGACGACATGGAGCAGCTCCTTGAGCAGCTCTACTATCGAATCTATTACTTCATTATTCATCTAAGTATTTTAAAGAGATTGATATCATAGTTATTTACATGACTAGGGATAAAAAGTTCTACTTTTCATGTTTCAAGCACTACTTTCGACGCCATCAGCATGTAATAGTATGTTGTGTTACAAGTAATGTAATATTGATTTTTTCAGCACTAGATCCAAGTTTTTTTTACGAAAAAATCTCATTACAATACGTGTAACACACCATGCTTTATGCCAACCGAGAATTGGAACTCATACAAATTCCATAACAACACTGCTTTGAGTGTTGATATATCCCATCAAACTGGTGTTGAAATTTTCGACTTTTCAATCTAGTTATCGGTATAGAGATCCGTCGTATTTCAATTCTCGGTGGCACAAAATCCATTACATAACTCGGAATAAAAATGAAAAGTCTAGTTTTCGTGTGTTTATTGACCTCGGCTTCGCCTCGGATCAACCAAATTCACACGAAAATTCTACTTTTCATCTTTTTATCCATAGTCATGTAATAGTATGTTGTGTTACAAGTATTGTAATGTTGATTTTTTCAGCACTAGACCCAAATTTTCCTTACGAGCGGAGCGAGTAAGGAAAATTGGGTCGTGTGCTGAAAATAGTTATTTTCCTAACGCATGCTAAAATGCTTTTTTAGCGAATGAGAGGTTTCCAGCTCGAGCCGGAGGCGAGTGCTGGAATCGAATTCGCTAAAAAAGCCTTTTAGCATAAGTTAGGAACAACGTTTTTCCTAAATGACGTGGGAAATGAGCGACGAGGTCGCGATATTTCAACACTAGTTAGGAAAAATCTCATTACAATACGTGTAAGACATCATGCTTCGTGCCAACCGAGAATTGAAATAGACAAATGCACAAAAATTCAGAATTTTCATTGTAAACAATCACTCTTCAAATTTGATCGATCACATTGCTTTGCATTTTCTCAAACGAATGCTGTAACAACTCATACAAATTCCATATCAACACTGCTTTGAGTGTTGTAATATCACATCAAACGGTTGCTGAAATAAGTGACTTTACAACACTAAAATGAGTGCTGAAAAGAGTCGTATTTCAATTCTCGGTGGCACAAAATACTATTACAAAACTAGGGATAAAAATATGAAAAGTAGAGTTTTTGTGTGATATTTGTTGTTCCAAGGCGAAGCCGAGGCCAAACCGAGGTCAACAACCACACCACACGAAAACGAGACTTTTCATCATTTTATTCCGAGTTATGTAATGGATTTTGCATGCTGAGGGCTTCGAAAGAAGTGCTTGAAACATGAAAAGTACAGTTTTCGACTCATGTAGCATGAAAAATCTTTTACTTCATTTTCTTTGAATTGGCCATAAAAGATATCTCTCAAAAAAGCATATACACTTTATTTCTGAATCGTTTTTGATAACAAAGGATAGTCATCCGTAACAGGTTAGATTTGTCTGAATTCTCTGAATTATCGTAAAGTTCTCTCAGCTTCTCGGAGTCAAAAATTGTAACAATCTAATGTGACATGTAATTAGAAAGCAATACAACAATTAGTAATCTAATTACATGTAGCAGATGTGTCACTACTTTCAATACAGGTATTTTCAAAGATTTCTTCTGCGAAATCTAATACTTCAACAGTTTCAACATGTATTTTGTTATATCATTATACCGCATGACCGCATTAACTAGTTCAACCACAACATTGTTCGTTATTGTCGTTGTTGGAATCCGTATAAATTCGCAAACATAGAACCGGGTATACCATTCTGTTTTGTTGGTCTTTCTTAATCCTGTGTGTATTCACCGAACAACTAGACTTATTATTTGTGTAATATCCATCCGGTTCCAATTAGAACATTGCGATAAGAATAAAAAGACTTTAATCAGACAATTTACCCTGACCCTCGTTAATAATCCCCATCCAGTTCCATTTAAAAAAAAGAGTTTTTTTTATTAAATATTTATACTTTGTAAGCAAATGAATCTAAATAACAAGCAAGGAAAAAAACAAAAATGAAAAATAAGAGAGAATCAAATTCACAGTAATAATCGAACCATGCATAAAGTGGATAATACTTGAAGTTTGAACATTTGCAACATTTCAAATATATAATATAATCCGCGCTGAATGGTTCGAGTGTATCCCGAAAAGCATTCAATTTAATTTTTTGTATTTTTTTCGATTTTTTTGTTTGCTTTTGTTTTCGTTGTTTTATCCATCAACTTTTCCGGCAAAGGTTGAACAAGAAATTGTATTAAAAAAAAGGAATTGCAATAATTAAAGTTTAAAATGGAGTTCGAACGAAACATTCAATAGAGTTGAGAAGTTTGACTTCATGTACAACACACCCCCACACACACCCAATAAGATGAAAATTCACGAGAACAAAAGTTTTGCATTTTGCAGACAAATTTTCGGGGTTTCAACCGAATCTTGAAGTTCCAGTAAACAATCTCATTTCACATAAAATTACTTTTAACAACAATTTATTGTATATAATTAAATCATCCAGCTGGTGACACATTATGTAATTTATGACCGGCGACGATGTATATATGCATACACACATTACGGCAGTTATATATATATATGGATAGATGAGTAAGTATATGGAAAATATATTAATAACGGATATGAGGAACACTGGCTATGATTTATAATGTTTGTTACATACAAAGAGAACTTTTAGACGGTCATAATTTTCGAAATATTTCCTATCCTTTGTCGGCTAAGTTTTCGTAGATTTTCTCTTTTTGTCTGCATATTAGGCGGGAGCTTTTTCAATTAAATGTAAATTATATTTGCACATAAAAGCATTTCGGTGTTACGTAAAACACACCGTATAAGATTGAAGTTAATTGAAATTAAAACACTGGATTTTTGGCAAATTTTTTGTGTTGTTTTGTATGTGTGTGTGTGTTAACAGGTGCTCACTTTCAGCTTCAATTGTATAGTTAAACAAATTTAACCTTTCTCAATCAGTGATATAATTATCGAATTCGCTAATTAATTTAATCTAAGTATTGACACAAAATCTGGTACTTCATTAGTTTGAACATCAATTGGGCTATTATAAGACGGCATTAGCCACAGCTCATTGCTTATTTTGTGTGTCGTCGTTGTCGCTAGCAGATGATTGGTACTGTTTGTTCAAAAATGAAATGCACAGTTTTTAGTATTTCGAGACATTTCAAAATTGCAATCTGTCAGATAGTAAAGGATGCGTTTAATTACCCGGCGCATTAAAAGATTTGAAATTTGAATGATTTTTTCCACAGCTACATATTTTTGCATGTTAAGTTTCTTACATTTTTGGCAGATAGCATTTTAATAGTAGGAAACTTAGATTTCGTAGGAAGAATTCGCGGACGGAAAAATGTAAATTTATTTTGAGTCTGAGTATTGTTCTACATCTATGATTTCTCTTAGATCGTGTTTCTATTCAAACAAATCGATGGTCTTTGAATACTCAAATCTGTAGAAAGACCGTCTGCTTCATACATTTAGCAAATTTTTTACAAGAAGTTTTATCAGCACTTGAAGTGACGATATTGGAAACACGAATAAGCATCAGGGAAAAAAAAATTGTCAACAATTATAAAAAAATGTGGCTCCTCTACAGTCCAACCGACTAGGCGAATAGATCAATTTTTGCTTTTATCAATTAGTTTCAGTGATCATTCTAGTAATTATTACGCACTTCATGGGAATAGAGTTGAATTAAATTCTACTTTACACACATTTAATAGTTGCTTTTGTTATTCAATGCACAAAACTTATTCTACAAAACCAGTTCATTCGGCCAACATACATTTCTATTGAAATGACAATTGTCAAAATGACATCGAAGCCATTGATTTATGATGCCGAGAAGGAACATTCATCTCGCAGAAATTTTACTTTTTCATTACTTTTTATGTTTTTGTATTTACTTTGAGTTATCATGAATAATGAAAAGGATTTCGTAAAAACACAAAAAAATAAACAAAACAATAAAAGAAATGAAAAAATAAAATTTCTGAGAGATGAATGTACCTTCTCGTCATCCTAAATCAATGGCTTCGATATTATTTTGACAATTGAAATTTCAATAGAACATGTATGTTGGCTCAGTGGACTGGTTTTGTAGAATAAGTTTTGTGCATTGAATATTTAACAAAAGCAACTATTAAATGTGTGTTAATTATAGGTTAATTCAACTCTATGATTCCCATGTAGTGCGTAATAATTACTAGAAAGATCACCAAAACTAGTTGATCAATGCAAAAATCGAACTTGACTTGAAGCAAATTTATTCGCTATTTGAAAAAGAGTCGCTAATATATGCAGCTATAGTATTTTTGACAACTGTTAAAAGTTATGGAATGTATTGTGGATTGGATTGTTTGGATTTATTTAAAATTATCAATAGTGGCTGGGTTTTAACAGTTAGCCGCTGTACAACACCATCGATTTCTTTGAACAAAGACACGATCTAAGAGAAATTATAGATGTAGAACAATACTCAGACTAAAAATAAATTTACATTTTTCCGTTCGCAAATTCTTCTGACGAAATCTAAGTTTCCTACTATTAAAATGCTATCTGCCAAAAATGTAAGAAACTTAACATGCAAAAATCTGTAGCTGTGGAAAAAACCATTCAAATTTCAAATCTGTTAATGCGCCGGTTAATTAAACGCATCCTTTACTATCTGACAGATTGAAATTTTCAACTGTCTCGAAATACTAAAAACTGTGTATTTCATTTTTGAACAAACTGTATGAAATACAGTTAAAAAATTGGACTAAGTTGTCATTTTGACTGAATGAAGTAGAAATCGTAAGTGATTACTACAGAGGTAGACTTACATAACCTAGCCAGAGAAATGATAACTTAGGGTGTTGGTGCCGCAAGTTTTGAAGTTTTGTTAATTCGACTGTACAGTAATAGGCAGTGTTTTTGCGATGTCTTTATTAGCACTGAGATAGAAGATTGTGTTTTTGTGTGTATTTTTATTGAATATCTAATGCAAAAGTTGACCATTACACATCAGTTGTACCCTGCGAAAATGATCCATTAAATGAAGAATATTTTCAGTTATTTTATCGGAATTCTATCGTGACATTTAACTCTCGCATTCGGATCAGATATACAAACTATACACTTGTTTAACCTGTTACAGACGGCTGCCATCTGTTATCGACAACGACAGTAATAATAAACGACAAGTTTTGACTAAAGAGTTCTTATAAAGCAAAAAGCATGTTCAAAACAAATGAATTAAAATATTTCTGAAATCAATCTATGAAAATATTCGATCAAATGAAGTAATAGATCAGATACTGTTAATATGCTTGGCGTTTGATTTTATCACAAAATTGTTACAGTTAGAGGCAGTGACATTTTACCATGAGTTTGCTTCAGCTGTTTTTCAGCTAATGCACGCAAACAATCAGTGTTGATACGTCTTTATATGGTTTTATTACTACTGGGTGTGTTGGTGTGTTTAGCAGCTTCAACAGTATAAACAAGTATAAACAGTTTCGATTGTATTTGTCGATCAGCTGAAAAACAGCTGAAACAAATTCATGTTGAAATTTCACTGCCTTTGTCTGTACATCGTGTAATGAATAACTTTCGCAACATCCAATGTAATCTACTATTTTTACAGTATAGGCATGCCTGTGCCATTAAGTTACTGTTAATTACAACGAATTCATAATTTCCTCCGAAATATGTTCGCTACACCCGAAAATCTTAGCTTAGAAACTTTTATTCCCCTTATTTCAATACCACAGTTTCTCAATCCACATAAAATACTTCGTACATACCATGCAGGTACTGCGACCATGTTAGGCACATTCATATACGGATACTGCTGTCTCGCGCGCATAAGTGTTTGTGTAATCGAGTAGTATATGTGGATTGAATAACGTTGAGAACAGAAAAAAATTTATCACATACGCACGGTGTTCGGATGTCAAAATTACTTAACTAAAAGAATAATTCAAAAATTACACTTCAGGTCTATGTTGTTGTCTCGTTTTCGCTTATGTGATAAAATAGGGTACACACTTGTCACTATCAGTCTCGGCAAGCCTCGACTTCTTCATGTAATATATAATAAGTTCATCGGATGTAATTACTGGCTCCGATATATTTCAATCATCAAAATGAAACGAGCCATCAGAACAGTCGGAGCGTTTGCTGCGACTGAGCCCCGTACGAACCCGTATATCTATTGCGTACGTGACCCTAGTGCGTCTGTCACCCTACTTTGACCGTAGACCTATTGCACCCGTAAACGTAGTTGAAGTCAAATTATTATGAAATGTGTACATCTTAGAAATTGCGCATAGCGCATTTACGAAGCCCCGTACGACGTTCCTTTCAAATGCTACACAAATTTCAAGTTGACCTAAAATTTAAATTTATTGAGAGGCCTAAGGCCAAGTTACGGCCTTAGTCCAACGACCCAAATTTATTTTTTTTCCAACAGTATTCTATTCGGCCTTCGATTACCTTCCAAATGAAACAAAAATTAGGAAAATCGGATGAAATTTACTCGAGTTATATGCAAAATACACTTAGGGCCGAGTAGCGGGCTTAGTCCAACGACCCAAATTTTGATTTTTTTCAACAACATTCTATTCGGTGTTCAACTACCTTTTAAATGAAAAAAAAAATTAGGAAAATCGGATGAAATTTACTCGAGTTATATGCAAAATACCTTAGAGTAATTATACCTAGAGAGGAAATTGGTACGACGAAATATGGTCCTAACATCAGTTTGTATAAGATACAAATTTCGTATAATTTTACACCAATACATGTATGCGTTTGCTTTGTATAGTTCAATTTGCCCTCTTAATTAAGAGGGCAAACACATATACCAATAAACATTTCGTATTTGATGTTGGGACCACATATTTTACGTAATTATGTTCGAAATTTCCTCTCTAGGTATAATTACTCTTAGCAAAATACACTTAGGGCCGAATAGCGGCCTTAGTCCCAGGACCCAAATTTATTTATTTTTTCAACAACATTCTATTCGGTGTTCGATTACCTTTCAAATGAAAAATAAATTAGGAAAATCGGATCAAATTTACTCGAGTTATATGCAAAACACACTTAGGGCCGTGGAGCGGCCTTAATCCAAGGACCCAAATTTTAAATTTTTTTCCACAACATTCTATTCTGTGTTCAATTACATTTTAAATGAAACAAAAATTAGGAAAAAGGGATGAAATTTACTTGAGTTATATGCAAAATACACTTAGGGCCGAGTAGCGGCCTTAATCCAAGGACCCAAATTTAATTTTTTTTTCAACAACATTCTATTCGGTGTTCGATTACCTTTCAAATGAAACAAAATTTAGGAAAATCGGATCAAATTTACTCGAGTTATATGCAAAATACACTTAGGGCCGAGGAGCGGCCTCAGTCCAAGAACCCAAATTTCAAACATTTTTCTCACCACATTCTATTCGGTGTTCAATTACCTTTCATATAAGACAAAAACTAGCAAAATTGGATGATATTTACTCGATCTATACGCAAAATATACTTAGGACCGAGGAGCGGCCTCAGTCCAAGGGCCCAAATTTAAAACGTTTTTCTCACCACATTCTATTCGGTATTCAATTACCTTTCATATAAGACAAAAACTAGCAAAATTGGATGAGATTTAATCGATTTATATGCAAAATACACTTAGGGCCGAGGAGCGGCCTCAGTCCAAGAACCCAAATTTCAAACATTTTTCTCACCACATTCTATTCGGTATTCAATTACCTTTCATATAAGACAAAAACTAGCAAAATTGGATGAGATTTAATCGATTTATATGCAAAATACACTTAGGGCCGAGGAGCGGCCTCAGTCCAAGGATCCAAATTTCAAACATTTTTCTCACCACATTCTATTCGGTATTCAATTACCTTTCACAGAAGACAAAAACTAGCAAAATTGGATGATATTTACTCGATCTATACGCAAAATATACTTAGGACCGAGGAGCGGCCTCAGTCCAATGGCCCAAATTTAAAACGTTTTTCTCACCACATTCTATTCGGTATTCAATTACCTTTCATATAAGACAAAAACTAGCAAAATTGGATGAGATTTAATCGATTTATATGCAAAATACACTTAAGGCCGAGGAGCGGCCTCAGTCCAAGGACCCAAATTTCAAACATTTTTCTCACCACATTCTATTCGGTATTCAATTACCTTTCATATAAGACAAAAACTAGCAAAATTGGATGATATTTACTCGATCTATACGCAAAATACACTTAGGGCCGAGGAGCGGCCTCAGTCCAAGGACCCAAATTTAAAACGTTTTTCGCCACATTATATTCGGGCTTCGTATACCTTTCAAATGAAACAAAAATTACGAAAAAAGGATGAAATTTACTCGAGTTACATGCAAAATACACTTAGGGCCGAGTAGCCTTTCACTTCTAGGGCCCTAACTCACGGTCCATTCACCCGATTTTAATAAACTTTTTTTTCCTGGATCGGTATCGACAATACCTATCTTTTGCCGATTCATTTGCATCGTTTTTTTTGCCGTAAATATCCCCAAAAGACCTTAAAGCACTTAGGCGGCCCTAACTCACGAAGAGCCGACCCAAATATGCCCATCTTCGAACTTAGCCTCACTATTTTGACTATCTTTCAGGGAAAAAAAATTTGAAATCGGATTTGATTTACTCAAGATATCGACGTGACGGACAGACAGACGGACAGTCAAAATTTTTATTGCGGATTCGTTATCTATGAACATAGGCAAACACTTTGCCCTTACCGTCTGCTTCGAATTCCATCAATTACACACGGCATCGTAATCCTATAAGCCCCTTTGTACTTCGTACGGGGCTAAAAAGAGACTGGAAGCTTGCTGCTATAAACCGATTCATTGGTTTTTCTTTCTCTTAATTTTCATTTTTATGACATTTATGACATTTATCGCCTAAATTCACTGTAAAAAAAACAAACTTAAAGCAATTCAACATTCTGTCACTTCTTTTCGTCAAATCTATTACCTCATCAGTTTTAACACTTTGCCTATATAAGATCACTCATCGAGCTACTCATAGTCGATAGTAAATTTCTGTCGCTTCTGTCGATAACAAATGAGATCTATAAAATTAAGAAATAAGCAATAAGGACTTAACTGCTTGTTCTTGTAAGGACTTAGTGTACTGGCTTTGCGTGCATTTATAGATGATTATATTATCAATTCTTACATGATCACAATGTAACAAACTAAGCGTAATATCTGTTATATTCAATTAGTTGAACAAAAAATCGCATAATTTACTGAACAATCAACGTTAAAAGTTTGATTATTTATTGATGGTCAATTGACCTCTTCAATTATGAAAAACAATTGGTTGTTAAGAAATTATGTCCTTCAAACCAGCAACAACTTCAATATCTTCATCAAACTTTTCATATTCAGCAGGCCAGTGCCGATTATTTTTAATCGAACAGAGATCTTGCCTTGCATTTTGAAAAAAACGTCATCCCTAATAAAAAACACAAACGCATGACCTAGTCGTGCAATACATTGTATTTTACTTAGAAGGATCCTTACTGACTGACTTGCAGCATGGGCAAAATTGCGGTCATTATGGCATTCAATTTCGGAGACATTACCATAACAGTCAGAAGCAGTGAAATTTCAGCATGAATTTGTTTCAGGTGCTTATCAGCTGATCCACAAATACAATCAAAACTGTTTATACGACTGAAGCCACGCACGTACATACGTGGTAGTGTTAAAACCATATGAAGACGCCATTGTTTGTGTAGATCAGCTGAAAAACAACTGACGCAAATTCATGCTGAAATTTCAGTGCCTTTGACTATAAGGAAGTTTGATATATGAAATTTCACCTGGCATATGCAGTGAACATTTAACAAGGCATTACCAAATGGTATAAATGGACAACAAACAACAATGTGTAGATTACTACATTTGATTACTTCCGTCACTACAACGCAACAATCATCTCAGAAGATTATATTGACTGCAATTATCACAATATGTTTCCATATTACTAGACCTATGTGTTCAGAATTAATTGAATTGGAATGGTCCTGGTCAAGATTAGAGCGATTATTGTACTTTAATGGAGTGAAATTTATTGCACTGTTCCTTCGTTGTACAAACACTCATTCAAACTTAATAGACCATCGATGATGTGTAAGTTTAAAAACTAAATTTTAAGTGGATTAAAGGAATGGTAACTGTTGATGAAGTCAAAGCTGCAGTAGCCGAGATGAAAAACAAAAAGTCTCCTGGAGAAGATGGTGTTCCAGTGGAAGCCATTAAACTGGGTGGAGACTCATTATTAAAGGCAATCACGGCTTTGTTTAATCGATGTCTCCAATGGGAAGAAGTACCAGAAGCCTGGGAAAATGCGGTAATTACATTGCTGCATAAAAAAGGAGACATAACAAAGCTGGAAAATTACCGACCCATAAGCCTATTGTCAACACTCTACAAGTTGTTTATGAAAATCATTACAAAGAGGAACACTAACAAGTTCGACTTCTACCAACCTGTTGAACAAGCTGCTTTCAGATCTGGTTTCAGCACAAACGACCATTTGCAGGTGATGAGAACGCTTATTGAGAAGTGTCGTGAATACAACATCGACATAGTCTTGATATTCATAGACTTCGAAAAAGCTTTCGATTCAGTAGAAACATGGTCGATATTGGACGCATTAGACGAATGTAGAGTAGACTCAAGGTACTCCAACACAATTCGATATGTGTACAAAAATGCTACTTCATGTATAAAACTTCATAAGAGCACGGAGAAATTCAGAATTGGCCGAGGTGTAAGGCAGGGTGACACCATTTCACCGAAATTATTCACGGCGATTCTGCAGAGTATTTTTAGGAAGTTAAACTGGAGTAAAATGGGAATAAAGATAAATGGAGAGTACCTGAGCAATCTCCGCTTCGCTGATGACATTGTACCGATAGCAGCGAATCTGGGTCAGGCTCAGCTTATGCTACAGCAGTTAAGTGAAGAGGCGAGCAAAGTTGGCCTCAAGATGAACTTATCGAAAACAAAAGTCATGACCAACATCGGGGACGATAGAGAAATCAAAATTGGTGACACTGTCATTGAACGAGTCGACAGCTATGTATATCTAGGACATAAACTGAAGTTAGGTCTGGACAACCAAACTGCAGAAATAAGACGTAGGATTGGTCTTGCATGGGCAGCGTTCGGAAAACTCAGACTAATTTTCAAAAGCAAAATGAATAATAGTCTGAAACGCAAAGTTTTCGACACTTGTGTCCTTCCAGTGCTCACTTATGGAGCGGAAACGTTAACTTTAACAAAAGCATCCGAAGATAAATTGAGAGTGACACAAAGAGCCATGGAACGGAGTATGCTCGGAATAACACTCAGAGACAGAATGACGAATCAATGGATTCGACAACAAACCAGGGTCGTTGATGTCATGGAAAGAATAGCATCTCTGAAATGGAGCTGGGCGGGACATATTGCAAGAAGGACAGACGAACGTTGGACCAAAAAGATCATGAACTGGCGACCATATAAAAGACGAGCTATAGGTAGACCACCAGAGAGATGGACAAACGGAATTAAGAATATTGCAGGTACAAACTGGCAGCAAATGGCAATGGATCGTACGAAATGGAAAGAAGTTGGAGAGGCCTACATCCAGCAGTGGATAGAAACAGGCTGAAAAAGAAGAAGAAGAAGAAGAATCGTTTGAAATTAAAATCAAAGCTACCTGCGTGTAGGTGGCGACGTGACGCAGGTCTCAAAAATATTTATTTTTTTATAAAATGGACGCAAGAGTTTTCTTTTCCCTAACACTTCAAACAATGGATTGATGTTGCAATGTCTTTGGCAATTGGTTGTTACCTCCACGAACTCTATTAATACACTGCCCAACTAAAGCTGTGCAACTCATATATGGGAAGTTATTGCGGTGTGAAAATTGTGAGCCTTCATCTGATCATCCAAACCACATAAGACCCTATTTGGCCCAAAAGCACATTAAATTACCTGTCAAATGACACCTTACACGACCATGTACGTTTTGTGTATCTCGAGAAATTTCAGTAAGAACAGTGTAAGTCTTCGGTTGACAACTTCAACTGCACCCATTTCAGTGTCGATGAATTTTAAACCCATAAGTATTCGGCTCAATAGTACATGTGATTACCTTTCTAATGACACCACACTTGACCCTGTACGGCTCGCGTAACTGGAGAAATTTTTGTAAGAAAAGTGCAAGTTTTCGGTTTTTGATCACCTTTCACCAGCCACACAAACTTCGAAGAATTTTTTTGAAAGTGGTTTTGGCTTCTAGGGTCGAATACCTTTCTAGGAACAGATAAAAAAGTCCACTGGAAAATGCGACCGATTTCGGTAGGCTGTTTTTCAAAAGAATCCCTTAAACTGACAGACGGACAGACACAATTTTTATCGCAGATTCGTCATCTATGAACATAGGCAAACACTTTGCCCGTACTGTCTGCATCGAATTCCATCAATTACACACAGCATCGTAATCCTATGAGCCTCTTTGTACTTCGTACGGGGCTAAGAACGAATGTTAAATATGATGAAGTAATAGAATCTGTTTTGATTTCTTGATATTCGTGAAGTAGAAGATTCGACAATGATACTGAAGACATGTCAAAACGTTTGTTGTGTGAATGAAGGCTAACAAGAAAAGCTATCTGCTTATAAGTGTCTGCGGAGCACTAGAACTTGTGTCACGCTTCAAACTGTGAGCGTTCTTTGTCAGATCATAACATACCAAAAACGCCATGACGAATTGTCTTTGGCATGTAAGTTGACTTGATGGATTCAGTTCACCTTTAACCTTTCAACTGTTAGATAGCAAAGATGAGCAGTTCAATTCTACAGCTAAGTCCGTTGCTTCTGCGAAACCTAAATTTATTTGGTTTGTGGCCGAACACTTCGAACAATCTCTATCTGCGTCTGTATTGGATCTATTCGTATTGCCTACACGCTTCAATTTCAGCCACATATGCCGTTTTGACAACAATAAACCTTCTGTTTCTGGACGATATACAACAAATAATCCTTGCAATGTATCCCACACTGACGATTGTGGCGTACTTTTTCAAACTATTAAATTACTACTATTATAAGGACGGGTTTATACAATGCCTGTCCATGATGTACGACATTCAAGCAGGAAACAATGCCGACGAGAATCGCTTCGCTAAGCGCAAACTGAAATATATTACCACATTGACGCTGTTCTTCTTCGTCATTGGTCAATTTACCATTTTTGTTGCGTCCGTTAAGCCATTATTATCGGACATACCGGAATTGCCATTACCTAGCTGGTATCCGATAGACTGGAAACGCAATCGAAGATATTTTTGGTTGGTCTATGCACATGAAGTTCTGGGTGCGATTATTATGGTAAATGTTAGTGTTGGAATCGATGGCTATGTGTGAGTCGTTAGCAGAGTAAGTTGATTTTTAATGGAAATTTAATTTAGCATTTAACATCCCTCAGATATTATTTAATGGGGATGGTAAGCTCTCAATTGGAAATTCTTGGAAATCGTTTGAAGAACGTGGGAACGGAGATAAATAAGGAAAGAAGTGGTGCTGACATTGACAGTGAGTCTATTCGTATGCTGAGACAGTATATTGAGGACCATCAAAAGATCCTTGAGTAGAAAGTTCTGCCTCTAAAATCTGTCATGCAAGTAATGTGTCATGCTTTCTCGACAGATTAATTTCTTATATGAACAACTACTTTTCGATGGATTTTTTCTCCCAGATTTGTTTGAGTGGCACCGTGCTAAGCAGTGTAGTTTATCAAGTTACCTCAGTGAGATTACGATCGTTCAACAATTAACTCCTAAGGTGGAGCGATTTATTTATGCCACCTCTTTGCAGATGTCGCCGTTCACTGATCCTGTACTGTTTTCCTACAACATGACTTTCATGATCACGATTTCAACTCAGGCATTTTTGAACAGTCACTTCGGACAATCGATTTCAACTGCAAGTAATGAACTATTTAGCGCAGCTTATTCATCCAGATGGTATTCAATGTCACCGGAATATCGCAAAGATCTGCTGGTGTTGATGGAACGTCTCAAAATGAAGAGCGAACTAAAGGCTGGAAAACTATTTTCTATGAATCTAACACTATTTGGAACGGTAACGGTCGGCATGATTAGATCGATGCGATGGGTGTCTCATAATCTTATCTCATTTTAGATTATGAACTTTGCTTATCGCCTGTATTCGATTTTACAGGGTGGAAAATTTTGAGCAGCTTTTTCCTTTGGAGACATCATCCAATTTTTACTTTTTCGCAGGACCAACTTTCGAGAATTGAAATTCTTGAAAATTCTCGATATTCGTAAAACCTCTACAGATTTCTTGAAATTCTCGAAAGAATTTTAATTCTCGAAAATAGGTCAATTCATTCGACGTTAGAATACATACGTATGCGTACGTATTTCAACGTTGATCTCTTATGTGGAGTGTATTGGATTGAACTCTCATACAACGATGGTTTGTGAGTGTAACAGCAAACAACATTTTTAGCGAACGACTTTTTATAATTTGATCCGGATAATACAGAAATATTCATCCTGATTTGATTTTTTTTTGTAGCACGAGTGGATTTTTAAATTCATTACAGTCGTAGATTCTCTATTACTCTTACTAACCTAAAGAAAGCAACGTATGTATCGAGTTTCTTTTGTTCATCTGTCAAATTTGATGTTTATAACAAAAGAAATGCGATATGTACGTCACTGTGTGTAAGAACACTTACGATATCTTGTCTCGGTTTCACCTCTGGTTGATAATCTGCCATCTAGCGCGATAAAACACCTTCATACGACATGACACTTTGCAGGTAATAGTTATGATCTTACCTAGGGGCGAAAATAGGAAATTCCAACAAGACCGTTTTGTTGCCAGATCAAGTGAAGCGATGGCCGCAATTTCGTTCGAATTGGAATTTCCTTGGCCGCAATTTCGTTCGAATTGGAATTTCCTATTTCTTTCAACGGTTAACACAGCCTTCTCCATTTGTTCATGGTGCGACTAACCGTTTTTCTCCACGAAACGAAAGCATCCCTCATAGGCAGTGTGGGATGGACAAGCGAATTATACCAGTTATTATACCGGTGAATAATTATGCGGCCAGGTAGATGAATTTGAGAGAGAATGAAAATATTTCTTTGTAGGTCGAGTAGACGAGAGAGCAACATTGTTAGTCGGTGTGGAAAGTGTACCATGAGGCACCCTTACGTCTTTACATGATCGTCACTAAAATATTGGGGATTTATTTTGTTGAACAATGTTGTGAAAAAAGTTGTAAAAAGTTCTACATTCATAAAAAAAGACGATCGAACATCGCTCAAATGCACATATTGCTGGTAAAAGGTTGACGCTGAGCTCAGTTATTAAATGGACAATTGTCTGACGGGAGAATGTTTATGATTTTAAAAGGAAAATTTACCCTGCAATTGCGTTAGCCTGTGGCGCTTAAATTAATTATGCCAGTGGCACTGAAAACCTCAATCCATTAATCCACAAGTGCGTTTCAGAATTTGAATTTTCGATGAATCTTCTAAGAAAATAAAGCGAGTTGACCCAATGCAACGCTGTGTTTCATTTCATTTATTTCCAAAATCAAATGTCTTCAATTAATGCACCACGTAGCTCCAGTATGCGTCTAAGGAGCCTTTGATTTGGCTTTTGTGCGTTTCAATTTGAATTTGCAGCGAACTTACGGTATGAATTGCTGTTTACAACTAATCTTTTAATCCTTTACTTCTATTGTTTCAAACTCGAGAGGTGAGAGTGTGGCACCCAGTCATGTTTAGAAATCACAGCACCACCATTACATCTATCTATGGTTTTAAGTATCACCTAAGTGTTTGATACAAAATCTATTACTTCATTCGTTTCTAAGCAGATTCAACCAGATTTTTCCCTTTTGGACGCATTGAAACTAGTATCAACATTAGTGAAAGGAAAACAAGTTGGAAAGTCTAGATTTAGTGTCTCAACAAGAACGGCTTCCAAAAATTAATTACACACACATTTTATACAAATGAACTAATCACTTTTGAAATAAAACCTAAAGTTATGCATTAACTCATTCAGAAGTCATACATTTCATTATAGAAATTTTATCCCGGAAATGGTTATGTACAGAGAAAAAAGTCGGATTAAATGTTTAATCTACAGAAAGATTACGAATATTTTAAATATTTCGAAAGATTTCGTTTCAATCTTTTTTCAAAGATTACAAAAATTAAATCTTTCGATAGATTGCGTTTCGGGTTAAAATGACTAAAGTTGATAGTAGCAAAGAGAAGTAAAGATTTTGCCACGAAAATATTTTGTTTTTGCACAAAATTCGTTGTTCTGGTATCTAGAGTTTATGATTATAGGAGCTACTGCCATGTGTAATTTTTAGTCATCTGTTAGCGATTCAAAAGTAAAAACCACAGCACACGCAAATGCTTGAGATTTTTTTTGTTTGCTTTTCTTAAACCGTCGAATTGTAGCCTTCTCTTTCAAAAGAGTCCAGAGAGTCTAATCGAAACTCTCTTCTTTTTTTGCTTGATCCATCATACCAATTAAATGGAAAATAAATGCGGATGTCTTCCTTGCCTGACTGATTTCCATTTTTATGTCTGGCTTATTAGTCAGATCCATTTTTAAATAGACTCCGGAATGTATCAGCATGTATAAGCCGCTTAGGCTTATACGCGATATGCTTTCGGTAATTTTACCAACTTCATTATTTTAATTATACGCCATGCCATTACACACAACGATGAAGAACACCATCAACTTCAGAAGCTACTATACATCAGAGCTACTGACAAATTCATATAAAATATACTTTTCATCCGAAATCCATTTCGTACAGAGCGGAACCATTGAATTCTATTACAGTTAACTTGCCTAAAGCCACCAAATTGCCCTTTGCTAATATTTCGTTTCTGAACCGCAGTCTCATGAGAGTATTAAATGGCGCAACTGTACGTATAGATATGTTTATGTACACACACCGGCGAAACAAACTGTGGTCAGACAAATTCTGTTATTTTACTCAGTGCTCAACTTATCCTTCGTTCCTATAGCCAATTCAATTCATAGTGCAGGAATGCCCAGCGAAATAAAAATGAACGAAAAACTGTTAGTTATACATACGTACTGTATACGGAACGGCAACGGCGGCGAAGATATTTAGTTTTTCTCGATTTGTTCATGGTCCTATTAAACAGTAGGGAAAACTCTCTTGGGTAAAATGAAAACTCTTCATGAATACAAATGCAATTTGCAACTTTTTTTGCCTCTGTATTCATCACATTGACAATAATTTTTTGCTGAAACTTTTTTTTTGTTGTTGTTGTTGTCATACGGAGGGATTTGCCGGGAATTTGTCGTTGATATTGTTGCATTAATGTTGTACTCGCAATGAAATACATATGCAGTGGGTTCCTTTCCGTTTTTTTTTTCTTCTTCCCTTTTCTGCTGTAGATTTTCTACAAATTAATTTATAAATTCAAAAATAATCACCGCATAAGCCACAAAGCATTATATTCATCGTGACAACTTATGAATAATTTATTATAAAGCGAGAGACTGTTGTATTTCCACTCAACCCACATTTTGCATCAACATTTTCATTTCGTTTCATTTTATAATTTGTATTATAAAATGTACAAAATGCTTTAATTCACCCGCTGTGGATGGATGTGGGAACGTTACATTTTGTAGCTCATCCAGTAAGTGCTCAGATTCGGCGTGAGTCGGGACATACACCCAAAATTTCAACTTCTTATGGATTGTGTGGCCCCAGGTGAGGTGCGGGAAAACATAAAACAGGAAAACACGGTTTTCTTAAAAATTTAATATTTTGTTTAATCTCGTCAATACACGCACTAAACCAGAAGCTTTGCCGAATCAGTAAGAGCTGAATTTCACCAGCTGACATTTGACAGATCGCACACCATTTCTGAGTCAAAGCAGCCAGAGATATGCTTGAGAAACTAGTGAAAAACAGGCAAAACAAAAACAATATTCCGGGAAGTTGACTCCAAACTTCGTTTCGACGGGAAACAGGCAAATACGCGCACTGTTTTGAGACCAAACATTTAAAAAAATTATGAGCCTTACGTTGCTTAATTCTGTTTTGCGAGTCCACTTAACTTTCTAGCGTGAAAACGTTGTCGCGACTCGAGTGAAAGTGCTTCAAAACGGCGATGTAAGGTTGGAGTCAAGTTCCCAGAACAGTGTTTTTGTTTTGTTTTTGATTTGCGATACATCAACTGAAAGGAATTGACGAGACGAAACTAAATATTGAATTTTTTGTAAATATCGGGTTTGTCGATCAGTAGTTATTGGCGAGAAAGCAAGCAAAACAGTGTGATTTGCCTCTTTTTTTCTGGTTTTCCCGCATATCTCTGAATTTTTTCGCTCAAAAATAGTGTTCGATACATCAAATGAAAGGCGTTTACAAGAAGAATCCAAGTATCAAAATTTTAGGAAAATCTAAAAAATTAAAACAATTTAGCTATTGTTTTGCACTAGTTTTTCAAGCATATCTCTGGACTTTGGATGTTTTCACACAAGAATTGTGTGTGATATGTCAAATAAAAGTTATTCACGCCGTAAATGCGGTCGAAATTCAAAATGGAAAGTGTGGAGGTCTTTCTAACGTAGCGTCACTTTCATACAAGGAAGCGTTGAAATGTATTTTTCGGTTCACTTTTTCATCGAATCGTTCACTTAAAATTCAAATTTTAGCCACACTTACGGCGTGAATTGACCAGACGAAACAAAATATTTAATTTTTAAGAAAATTGAGTTTGTACAGACAACAGTAGCTATTGGCGAGAAAGCAAGAAAAACTGCATATTTTCGTACTTTTTCTGTTTTCCCGCACCCCCAACGGATATTTTCTAATGTATGAAATTTTCAAGTTTTGTAATTAGTTGGTTTGGAATTGCAAATGTATATATTGAGAAGAGTTATGTTTACATTACCAATTAGGGGTAACTTTATATTACATCAGAGACGACATGGAGCGACATATTATACAAATTAAATAAATTTCTTGGTGAAATGAAAAACTTTTTGTCACAGTCTGTAAATATTAATTTCGAAAATATGTCTGAATTCCGCCAAACGAAAGTTGAAATCTGAATGGAAATTTTGGGTTCTGGTCGAAAAATATTTTATTTCAACAAAAATGTGAATTTTACGAAGAAAATTAAGAAAATTGCCTTCCAACATTCCTACTCGTCCGACACCACTCATCAGTGAAAAATCAATTTTAGTCGAGCCAGTACTTTCGATTGGCTTTAATTAACTAGATTAGCAGAAAAATGGTTAATTGATTGAAAAAAAAAATGATTGACAACGTTCGAAAGTTCTAGACCCGTACGAGATTCTTCATCACCTCGTCTTTTATTCATCCTCTCTTTTCTATTAATTTCTCTTAATGTAATTGTAAGCTTCTCTCTGGATTTATCCCTATACTAACTCTCATAAAAATTACTTGCAGCAATGTTGACAGCCCCGTACAAAACCTTTAATAAATTTCAATATAAACAGTTATATAACCGTTATATCTTGATAAATATATAGCAACAAATAAAATAATACAGCTAAATATGCTAGTACATAGCTCAAAATAGATCTATATATTTCGCTCTATATGGAATGCCAGGAACACCCCGCACATAAACAATTACTTCTCAGTTGGGTGCCATTTTTACCAAGATATTTCACTTTTACTAAAATCCAATATGGCGACCGGGAGCCATTTTGTTAGGAGACCGGTAATAGTCGTTGATACCTTTCAAACAATCAAAAAATCACACCCGCCCTGAACAAAAATAAAGTTTTACCGAAAATGCACCCAAAAATTGATCGCTGTTCTGAATAGAAGGACCCTAGGGGAGTTCAAAACGATGGTCCGTTAAGCTGGACCAGATGCTTCCCATCACCCATACAACTAAGGAAAAAATTGTATGGGCTGGGGAAGCATCTGGTCCAGCTTAACGAACCATCGTTTTGAACTCCCCTAGGGTCCCTCTATTCAGAACAGCGATCAATTTTTGGGTGCATTTTCGGTAAAACTTTATTTTTGTTCAGGGCGGGTGTGAAATCATGACAATCGGCTAAAGATTACTCGTTGCGTATATACAATCGACGCGCTTCAAACATTGTTGCTCTTTCGGGCTCAGGTGTATAAATTCCATTGAGGCTCATATCTATCATCAACTCGACATTTGGCTCAATTTGACATGTCATCTGTTATCGACATGGACGAGAAAAATAAAAGGTAATATCTCGCTACAATCATGTCCGGAGCGATAGCGGAGGACTTTACGCCGTCTACCTTCCAAAAAAAGAACGAAGAAGTTTTTTTGAGACGCGGCAACTATGTATAGCCGAACATTTCAGTTTCTGCCCTTTAGACTTGATCACCACACTTTATCACCTATTCTATCATATTCTCGCTTTAAATACGAACAAATTGAGCTATCACTCGACTATGTAGGTTTAAAATTGCCGGAGATACATCGTTTTGAAGTTGGTCATTTTTCATAGAAAATGCACCAAATTGACTTTTTCCAAACAATCAAAATCCTTCAACTTACTCTGTATGTTTCTGTCTATCTACCAGCTGGCTTAGTTTTTCTCATCATCTGCCAAATAATTTTTACCAAAAAAAATTGACTGGAAACAACAAAAATTTTACCAAAAAAGTCTACGTCGCAAAGTGGCAGATGTTCAGGAACAGACCAGCAAGAAAATTTATCTGCCACATGCGACGCAGATTTTTTTGGTAAAATTTTGGTTGTTTCCAGTCAATTTTTTTTTTGGTAAAAATTATTTGGCAGATGATGAGAAAAACTAAGCCAGCTTGTTTGAACTAATTGGGTGTTAAAGATTACTCGTTGCGTAACAAAGCTGAAAGCGTCAACTCTAGCGATATCATTCATTTTAGAAATTGTACTTCATAGACTTCATACACTTTTCTCGAAGAGATTTTTGTTGGGATGCTCTTTTGTAACGAAATGTAGATATGTTAACATCAGTGAAGTAATAGATTTTCAAAATTTGTTGGAATACTAAGACGACACTATTCCTGCTGAAATATACTAATGTCTAACGAATTAATAGGCTTGATAATTACACTCGTCTGGTGAAAAGATAATTTGATTTAAATTCAAGAAAATATCTCGCTACTTGAACTTTTCAAATCATTCAATTTTAATATTTTTCTGCCGTTAATTGAACCATTTCACCGTAAAAAGTAGTCCTTGTTGCCAACTTCAATACCAAACCCAAAAGAACCGAGACACAAATAAACAAGACAAATAAATGAAATTATCCTTTGATCGAAGTAAACGTAGCTCAAAACCATTAGAATTAAGGTAACATAAGAAGATACAAGCAGCGTACAACGGTATATAAGAAACAATCAGTTACGAAAACGAAAAATCCATTCCAGTCGTACAATTACACTCATTTATTAGTGCTAATTAAGTGGAAAAAGGGAAAAGGTTAAAGGACCTAATAAAATACAGTTACGCAGAGTATGAGGCATTGGCTGTTCGTCTTTTCTTTACCAGGTTATGTCGTTTGAAACACTTAACGTAATTCGGTTTTCGTTAATTGGGATCCCTTCAAAAATGATTTTGTGTAACTGTGTGGATGTAAATATGAAATATGAAGCTAAGATGATATTCGCAGACCCTGCCAAGAGTCTTTCTTGAAAACTATTAAGACATGCGTTCTGATATAAGTGCTCTGTTTGCCACCCGTAATATCCGCCAGTCAATGGCGGCGCGTTTCAATAGTGTCAATTGAGTGAGTATGTTCACTCGTGTGTTAATTGTGTTAATCGGCACGCGTGTTATCAGAGACTATTGGTACCAATAGTGTCCCAGGAAGACTATTTCCACTCGAGTTTCAATAGTGTCCAAGAGAGACGATTTGCACGCGCGTTTCAAGAGTGTCCAGGAGAGACTATTTGCACACGCGTTTCCATAACGTCTAAGAGAGACTTTTTGCACCCGCGGTTCACTAGTGTCCAAGAGAGACCATTTGCATGCACGTTTCAATAGTGTTCAAGAGAGACCATTTGCATGCACGTTTCAATAGTGTCCAAGAAAACTATTTGCACGCACATGGTAATATTGTCCAAGATAGAGTATTTGCACGCGCACTGTAATATTGTCCAAGAGAAACTATTTGCATACGCTTTTCCATTATGTCCAAGAGAGACTATTTGCACGCGCGTTTCAATAGCACCGGCCAAACATATTTCAGGCTTTAAATTTCCAAATTTGTTTTTATTGTCTATTGTGTAGTGTATATAAAACCCTTCTACAACGAGAGCAGAGCGTGTCTAACTGAAATTCAAATTGCATTATTTTTCCAACCAAAAAAGTTGCTTCTTCTAAAAATTAGGAACATTTTTATCTAACTTATTAAGAAAGTTTCTTAATTATTTTTCCAATTTTTTTCCATCCCGAGAAATCTTTCCCGAATTTTTTTTAAGTTTATCATCGTTATTACAACTTGAACGAGTTCTGGGTGCTTGTGATTCTTTTTTGTAACCAAATTTTTTTTTTTACATTTTGTGTACATCATACACATTACGGTACGTTTCATTCTTGCTTTTTCGCCAAACTTCTTTTAATTATATTTTTGCATAACGATAATGAGACCTGCATAAAATCCAGCAAGCATAAAAAGTTATGTGTAGCTCTGGTTTTTGGTTTTTGTAACATAAAAGTTATTCAATTAGAAACTCAACGTTTTCGTGTGCGTGAGGTTGAATCACCACACCATTCACCATATTATACGTATTTCGTATGATGGTCATTTTTCGGATTTTCTTCAATTGAGCTTTTTCCAATGGAAAATTATTTTACAGCCGAAGTACATAGTATGCAGCATACATAGTTAGTAGATGCAAGATACAAACTTTTCTACATCGATTCGCCTTTTATAGATGGCTAAAGCTTTTAAATCTATTACTTCCTTTGATCGAAGTCTTTTTTTGAGATTTTGAAAAAAAAATTCTATTTCATTTTTTTTACATTTTGCTGTCGTACCTAACAATAACAGCTGAAAACAATGTAAAAATGTGTAAATTGGAGTGAACGAATTCGACTTATAAACTCAATTTCCAGTTTGTGATGTTATCTGACAGCATTATTTCATCCACCAAAAATAATCGAGACTTTCTGAATAAAGGAGATATAAAATATGGAAGGAACTACACTCCTCAATGGTTTATGATCATGGTACTCAGTGGTTAAAAAAGGTTAACCCACAAATTCAAATTGCACTAAAAAATCAACGACACAATTAACGACGAATTTCTGAAGAAACGGAGATTTCCTGAAGAAAAGGTGAGTTCTTGAAGAATCGTCAAATACTCACCGCTTCTTCATGAACTCGTTGTTTCTTCAGAACGTCATCGTTCCTCGTGTCGTCGCTTTTTCAGTGCAATCAAATTCAACCGAATCGCAATATCCTTCCTTTTATATGAATAGTGGAATTCGGAAAGGAGACATAATACTTTAGGACAACTGAAATTTGCGTTTTTTACTACTTACTACTTTACTACACGCACAAGTTACATCATGTTTCGTCAACATTCCCAAACATATTCTACTTACATCATGTAGACTTAAGAAAGGATTAAAATTACACAAATTTCATTTTTCATAGAATTCACTAATGCGACACGTCACCTTTCTGAATATAGATTCCGATTCTTGAATATTTTCTGGTAATCCGCCTCATTAAAATACAAAAAAGTGGTTTCAACCGAATACATATTGGTTGTTAGGCAAATGTTCTACTAATGTTACTCAATTTATGTATTTGCGACAAACAAAACATAAAAACCAACAAGCTGGAAAATATTTTCTCCTAAAAATGTGAAACAAAAAAAAATGTTGAAAAAAAACCCGACGAGAAGTCTCCCCATTTTCCTTTTTCGAAACAATGAAAAACCAATTATATCCACACAACATTTCAATATCGTACAAGACATAAGCTTCTCATTTTTATATTATATATATTTTACTCCACTTCGCTGTCTCTCGCACCACCGCCGACCGAGAAAATAAAAACCATTTTCACCGATGATATTTTCGGCAATATTTTAGCCCCAAAATATAGAAATTTTTTTCCATGTGAAAAGGTGTGAAAACGCATATTTCGATTCCTCTATAATGCCTTTTATTTGAAACATTCGAAATTATATATGTTTTACGTGTATTACACACACTATAGATCTTCCATGGTGCTTTTCATATACAGCATTCGTTCTATATGTACATGTACAATGTACCGAAAAAAAAGTGGAAGTTTCGAAGCATTCGAAATCCTTATGAGAAAGTTTACAGATGGAAATATTTTTCCCTATAATAATAATGTTGTTTTTCTTATCGCTAGATGTGTTATGAGCTTTCAACGGAAGAGTTTCGACGACGTAACATTTATGTCGGCTTGTGTGTTTACTTATACATACACCAGTGTGAGCTGTACTGAGCTTGAGCTATACTATAAAGATCGCTGAATATATTTGTTAAATTTATGAGGTGGAATCAATTATCTTAACAGTTTCATCACAATATAACGTCTGCTTCGTCTCAGGTTAAAAATCTGACATCTAGTACTTCACTTCATTCAACATTATCATACTAACCTCCACATGTAGCTTCGGAAACGGAAAGGAGTTTCACGTTGTCTCCGAATGCCCGAAGTACTAGCTGAGGATGCACTGGACGCTGCGACATCATGTGCTTCGGTCGTCTGATGTACCAAATAGATAGCAAGTATAGTAGATCATACAGACATTTCTTGTTCTTCTTTCTATCCCACGGATGGAGGTGAGGTGACGACCTTCCATATTTTCTAGTAAGGATTGCAAATCTATTACTTTTTTCGATAAGAAGCTAAGAGCGTCATCTAAGCACTTTCAACAGATAGATTAACAATCTTAAATCTTTGCCTTTATCAGTTTCATGAAACAATTTCCTGTATCAGAGAACTGTGTAGCAGAGGCAGATGATATAGACGTTCCTATTATTCGACACTCGTATTTCATTATTTTTGAATTTTCATTTTCATTCTTAAATCGTAGGTCTCTTGTTTTCACTTCAGACTTTCCCTGATCAAAACAAACACAGCATTTCCAGCACTGACACTCTTATATTTCTCGTAGTCAAAACCAGCGAATAGAATTTACCTAGGACCTTGAGCAAATGGGGGATCAACATATGTTGCCAAGAAAAATACGCTACCAACAGGACTAACACCGTCCATAACTGGCTCACCACCCATGCGTCTGCTCGGGCCACTTTGCACACAATTTCGGTTACGAATGTCATTTAAATCGCGACACCTTGTTGCGCCAAAAATGTGGCTCGAGTTGAATGAAGCACCGAAGAACGTGCTCACTATGCTATGGCTACATTGTCCAGTAAAATCGTTCGGTGGACACATTGGTTGTGTTGTTCCCCAATCTGAGAAAGAAATGTCAATTGATGAGATGAGTCGTATCAACACACTCGTCACCAATCGAATTGTCCGATAAAATGGATTTTGAGGTAATAACTTACTCGGATAAAAATTAGCATGACCAACGGGATGCTCAAAGCCGAGTCTTCCTCCGTCAGTTACGATACTTTCCACATACGTTGCATCCGTATGATCAATGCGATTGGCAGGATCGTCAAGCGAAAAAAGTGGTCCGGCGGGATCTAATCCGACCACAGCGTGTATAAGCGAGCCAGTTGCCTGTCGAACTCTCTTTCCGGCGAAAGCCGCCACGTGAGCACCTAGACTGTGGCCGGCGACCACAACATTCGAGAAGGACAATCCATTTCGATGGAGAAATTCGATATATGCACCTACAGCATGTCCAGTAATGCCAACTCTATTACGAGCCAAAACGTAGTTAGGAGTTCGAGCCCCAGCTCCCCAGTCTAATTAGGACAAATGTCCTTAATACATGTTGTCATCTTCACATGGTTCAAACAATATTTTACCGACTCCGAATGCGTTGCAATTTATTTGATCTAGCCAAGCACGAGCCATTGATGCCCCTGAATTGGCTCCACCACCATTCCAACCGTGTATCATAAATCGAGTGGGAAGCGCAGGATTAAAATTACTAGCGGCCAACTGTGCATTATTGTTAACTACAATCAATTGACCTGAGTTTGGATTTAGTCTAGTGAACAGCCGAAAATGGGTGTCAGCCACGGGATCAAATAGTGGTTCTGCATCCGAATTGACACTGGCGATGTTTACTAAATGCATTTTGCCATCAACGTCTGGCACTAATTGCCAGTCTTCTTTATTATCGGATGAAACCGGATCCGATTCAAAATACCTTCCGCCATTCTCGGGTTCAAGAATTGGGCTTGATGCAGCTGAATATCCGATGAAAACAATTACGTTTCCCATCTTTGAGAAGCGTCAAATTCAAATTACCTGCAGCTACCAGTAACACAAAAGTTGCGCAAATTAACTTCATTTCCCTTTCTCCTTTCCAATTTTTGTCTTTTCGTATGTGGCGATTCGGTTGTGCCTATACTTTGAATTGCTTTTCAATTTTGATTCGCTTTTATAAGGGGGGCCTGAAGATAATCGACTAACGCAATGATGTTATTTAAATTCGGTTTATCAACAAAGTATTGATTGATTGAATCCTCCTATCATTTCTATCGGCCACAAAGCAAGTATAGTGTGGCCTATCTAATCATGTTATTCAGATGTTATTCCATGACGCGTTCCTTCTATCAATGAACAATAGTAAATAAAATGCACAGGGATTTATCAGCGTCCGCAACCTTATTCTCAATCAACTTAAGAATAAAGTTCGTCAAATTAAGAATTGTAGATACAACGCCCATCGCTCGAGTTGGAATTCCTTACTTTCTTTCGGATTTATTGTTTCTTTCTCCGAAACAAAAACTTCAATTTGTTTAAAACAAAAACAAAAGTGACAGCTCAGGATAGAAAATTTATATCAACAGGGCAAATTATAGCCGTTTTCTTCCCAGAACTGTCATCGGACAAAGCGACAGCAAAACAGATATGAAATAGTATTTTTACTAACGCATGCGAACGAGAGGTTTCCAGCACGAGCCGGAGACGACGAATCGAGTTCGCTAAAAAAAGCCTCTTAGCATAAGTTAGGAACAACGTTTTGTTTATAGTGGGTCGGAAATGAGCGACGAAGTCGCGATATTTCTACACTAGATAAACAAAATATTTTTAGAAATTAGAAAAACGTTGGAACGTAATTTACTGCTACTATCAGAAAATGCTTTTTGTGTTGCAAATTTTATTCATATTTTCGCTGCGATTGCAAAAACTCATCAAATTTGGTAGATCCTTCATTAATTTCTTAAATCTGATGAGTATTAACTTCTGTCCTGTATTGATCATGAATTGAGACTTCAATTGTTCAATCAATAGCAGAAACTATTTTTAAGATAACATTTTCACCTGTTTTCGAAAATGTTTTCCCGAAAATACTGCGACCATAACAACATGTCCCACTCTAAGAGTAATGTTACCTAGCGAGGAAATTCGTACGACGAAATATGGTGCCAAGATTAGTTTGTATAAGATACACATTTCGTATAATTTTCACCAACACATGTATATGGTGACGCTTTTGAAGTTCAATTTGCCCACTTAATCCACGTCATTAGTCATATAAAAATATTTTCACACAATCTGTTAATGTCAATCGATTCCAAACACACTTTCAAACATTTCGGTCCAAAAAAATATGAAAAACCACTTAAAACAGCAAAGATATCTCAATTTTAGTTTTCATTTACATACTAATGGCAAAATAGAAAAACTGACAGATCGTAACAAAGGAAAAAAAAGCTCTCTCTGACGTATAATTTTATACGACTAATGGCGTGGATTAAGAGGACAAACATATTCCAATAAACATTTCGCATTTTATGTTGGGACCACATATTTTACGTAATTTCGTTCGAAATTTCCTCTCTACGTAGAATTACTCTTAGGTCCCACTGCATAAAAGTAACGATTCTATTTACATTTACAACGTCACCAACACCAACATCACCAACACCAAAATCCTCAACACCAAAATCACAATAGAAAAACAATTCGTCTGTGCTCGCCTCTCGGACTTTGGAGCTAAAGTGCGCGATTTTGATAGCAAATGTAGGGCTCATTTATAAATTAAATGTGGGAAAATGTGAACATGTGCGTACTATTTGTGGTGCGATTGATAAAGTATCGAGTAAAGTCGTAATTTTTATCATCATAATCTGTGTCATACTGACAATCAAACCTAATTATGTCCATCAAATAAATTGATTGTAATTTTTCACTTATGACACAGATAATGAAAAAAAACATAGCTAACGCCGACCTGTACGAAACACCTATTCGTATCAAAAGCCTTTACTGTGAAACTCTTCATTTCTTTTACTTCATTCTCTACTGAAAAGCTATTCGCCCTTTAAAATCACTTACATTATCTTTCTTTGTCTTGTAAGCATATACAAATAAATTGCCGGAGGCAATATAGACAGCCCCGTACGAAGTCAAATTTCATAAATTCCTATTTAAACAGCTACCGCTACATTTACCTATATTTCACTATAAATAAACATTTCACAGAGGAATATGCTATTATATAACTCTATATGCCTGTATATAGCTCAATATAGGTGAATATAGATATATATATAGATGTCCATATATGGAATGCCTGAAACACCCCACACACATAACAAATTATTTCCATGTTAACAGAAACACTCTGAGTACCATTTTTCCCAATATATATCACTTTTATTAAAATCCAATATGGCCACCGGCAGCCATTTTGTTAGGAGACCGGAAATTTTACCGACGCTTTACATTCGTTAATACCTTTCAAACAAAAAGTTTGAGTTCTTCTGGAGGGATTGGTGGGTTACGTCCTAGACACTTAAAAGATCTTATATCTTTTACTTGTGGTGATTCAGCAAATCGATTGTTAAGAGCGATTGCTGCATTTATGGATGTTATTAAGGGTGGTAAAGTGCAGAGTGAAGTTGCGAAGATCCTTTTTGGTGCTTCTTTGACTGCTCTTTTGAAGGGAGAAAGTGATGTGAGGCCAATAGCAGTTGGGGTTGTTTGGAGACGCTTAGCATCGAAAATTGCTTGTAGTAATATTAGGGAAAAGTTAGTTGAAAAGTTGAAGCCGGTTCAATGGGGTTTCGGCATTGAGGGTGGTGCTGAAGCGTTGGTTCATGCTGTGCGTAAGTTTTGTATGGCTGATCATGCTGAACCAATGGTGCTGGATAAGTTTGACTTTAGGAATGCGTTTAATATGCTGTTTAGGAAGTTCATGCTAGGTGAAGTGAAGGACATTTGTCCGGAGTTGTTGCCTTTGTTGCAGCAGGCGTATAGGCTTCCTTCGAATCTTTATTTTACTGATGAACCGCTTTTTTCTAAAAGAGGGTATCAGCAGGGTGATCCTTTAGCTCCTCCTGGTTTTTGTATTGGTATTATGAGAATGACTCATTCTCTCGGGTCTAGGTTAAATGGGTGGTACCTAGACGATGGTACTATAGGTGATGTTCTGTCAGCTGTTTTACAAGACATTAGGAAGGTATTGTCCTTTTGTGAAACATCAGGGTTACCTTTGAACGCTGATAAATGTGAAGTATTTTTTGTGAATGCTTCTGCTGAGGATGAGGCTAGCATGTATGCTGATATTTCAGCTCTGTTGCCAGGGATTAAAAAGGTTGATGAGTCTTCACTTGAGATTTTAGGCTCGCCAGTCTTCGAATAAGGTTTAGAAAGGATGTTTTCTTCGAAGATAGAATCAATTAGTTTGATGTGCGATCGTTTGAAGTTGATGGATGTTCATCCTGCTTTGTGTATTTTTAGGAAATCTTTGAGTAGTTGTAGGTTTAATTATCTGTTGCGGACTTGTAAGGCTTTTTTGTTGTCGGATAAGCTGAAAGCTGTAGACGAGATTTTCCGTTCTACGCTTGAAGCTATTACTAATACGAGGGTGGACGGGTTTTCGTGGGATCAAGCGTCTCTCCCGTTCTCTTTTGGGGGTATGGGTATTAGGAAAGTAGAAGATTTGGCAGTACCAGCCTATTTGTCATCTGTTTATTCATCATCAGATTTGTCAAATGAATTACTTCAGAAATTTAATTTAAAAATTATTGATGACGACATTTTGCGTATGATTGAGGCAATCCCTCAAGATTATATTCCAGACAACGATATCCTTAGGAAAGAGCAAAAGAATTGGGATATCCCAAGGATCAAAAGTAGATTTTCGGAAATGTTTGATTCTAGTGAGCCGACTGCTCGTGCTCGACTGCTTGCGTCATCAACTAAAGAGTCCTCAAAGTGGCTGCAAGTGGTTCCTTCGAGTCAGTTAGGCTTACTATTAGATAACAATTCTGCAAGAATTGCTGTTGGTCTTCGTTTGGGTAGCCAATTATGCGAAGAACATAAATGTATTTGTGGAAAGAAGGTTACGAAGGATGGCTTACATGGTTTATCTTGCAAAAAAAGCGGAGGATGGATTCCAGGACATGATGAAGTTAATAAAATCTTTTCTCATGGATTTTCCTCTGCAGGTTTTCCGAATCTGTTACAACCTCCGGGCATTTCTAGAGATGACGGTAAAAGACCGGACGGTGTGACTCTAATTCCATGGAGTCACGGTAAACCAATTTTGTGGGATGTAACCATTAGAGACACACTAGCTCCATCTTATATAAATCAATCATCCAAAAAATCTGGATCAATTGCAGATAATGCCGAAAGATTCAAGCATAATCATTACATACGTTTAAAAGAAAATTATTTATTTACACCCATTGCTTTTGAATCATTAGGTAGCATGGGTCCCGAAACAAGTACATTTATTAAGAAATTGGGTTCATTAATGCGAAAATCTTCTGGCGAACCGCACGCTCCATGGATTACCTATTACAAAAGCCCTATGGCCAAAAAAAAACGAGTGCGTTCGCATTTTGACGAGACACAGAACGTACACATATTTTTAACTTTGCTGTTCACAGAACACAGAATTGTATATTCATCAAAGTAAGCTAGTATACCGTGATTGCTTGAACACTAACTGTCATAGCCTTCAAGCTCGTGTAAACATTTAATTTTGGGTATTGACTGACCGATTTTGTATAATGAGTGAACAAAAAAATATCGAGTCAGGCAAATTGTATTCGGTCGTACAATTTAAAGAAATTGGCCTTAAGTTGTATGAAGCAATTTTTGACGGGTGGTTCGTCGACAATGATAAAAATGCATGCTTCTGGCCTCCTAAAGGAAAAAGTTTTAAACTACGTGCATTGAATAAAGAACAACCTGATTCCTCCTGGGCAGTTGAGCCATGTATTTTCGTTAGTGGAGATTATGGTAAGTTAAATCAGTGCCAACAGAAATGCATTTCTATTAAATACCTAACCAATAATAATAGATTTTGATATTCAGCGCTTACCTCGGAGAACATTTCGACAATAAATTTGAACAATTATCATTTACAGCTACTTACAACGCTGCTTTCAATGCTGCAAAACAAAAAATTGGTGAATTTAATACGAGTAGCGCAGATGATCATTTTGATGCATTGAACTTTCGCCGTAAGCATCCTGTTTTGGCTCTATCAGTCAACAACAGTTTTGAAAACCTATTTTCAAATTCAAGTGAACGTCCTGATAGTAAATTAGCAAAAAAACAACGACAAACTCAGGTACTGACACATACACAAACCGAGAAAGTTGCGATAATGCCAGTGGACATAGAAAATGTCGTGAATGTTCAACATGCACCATGCACCATGCAACATGCACGGTCAACCTCAACTCAACCGCAAATTAGAAGTACCAGCATTAAACGCAATAATCAAATTTCACTGACAAGAAAGCCAAAACCAACTGAAGGAGCAACTAAAGCAAAGGCGATAGATGGACAAGAAGCAGTTAAATGTGTAGTAACTGAACCGCCACGTTCAAAACTTGACTCCTATAATTTGGAGCGGTTTGATCACGAGTCACATAAAGACTCGCAACGACGATCTCGTTCAATTTCACGATCCACATCTCGCTCAAACCAACGTTCAATGTCTTATTTCGGATCACAATCCAGCCGATCTTCTGACCGACCACGAAATTCAATACCGAAACCCCGAAAACCGCGCTCAGAATCGACAAATTCGGATCATTCAAAGTCATCATGTAACCAGCTGAATCGTCATCATGATGACCGTTCACGACACTCAATATCAAATTCAGGATCAAAGCGACCAGGCTCAGAATATTCAGAGTCCTCATTGGATCATCGTTCTGACCGATCGCGAAGTTCAATATCAAATTCAGGATCAATGCGACCAGGAAATTTGGGAACAAATTCAAAGTCGTCACTGTTTCAACGTCATCGACATTTTTCACGTTCCTCCTCGTCAAGTTCATCTGAAAGAGGTAAATCACCTGACAAAGCTACTGACATGACTGATCGGACTAGTTCCCGTCCTACGCACAAACCGTCTACCTCTCAGTGGATTGATCCGCGATCTTTCGATATACTTGATCGGCGAATAACACGGATGGAGGTCACTATCAACAAAATTTTTGTAATGGTTGGTGATATTGTCAAGCATTCGAATAAAGAGATTCGTTCCCGTAATGAAAAGCGTACGGAACCAACCGCGAATCGGATTCCCAACGGTTTTAAAGAGCCTGATTTACCCCTTGATGATGTGAAGAGCATTTATCTCTTCAATAAAATGCTCAAAAAGAAGGAAATTCATTCATATTTGGTAAGCTGTAAGAAATAATTATTTATGGATGGGCTATGCATTTTAGATATAAAAATTTTTTCAGCTGGAACAGGAAAAGGAATATTGTGCACCGTCGAAATCTACTAACAACGTCGTGATGACCGCCTATCTCAAACGATTTATTTCATTGAAAGTTCGGCACGAAGTTGCACTTAAGGATCCGAAAGGCCAAAAGGACGTAGTTCTTCATCGAGATTTTAAGCGCGTTTACGACTTTCTTATAGATGTTATGAAGCACGGATATTTGGCCTACGGCGAAAGAATAAAATCGACTGAAATTAAAACTGTCCTCCGTACGGTTTGGGGAAGAACAAACCAAATGTTGGAAGAAAAGAACCGTCGAAATTACAAGTAAAATTCATTTTTTATAATTTTTTCTCATTTGAGATGTTACGACTATTGAAGACTTCATTAAATTTTTATTAAATACTCTGGACTATGGTTGTAAGATTTTTCGAATCATTGCCGACATACAATTTATGCGATACTCTCTACACAGTTTCTAGAATTCCTGCATTTTTCTCAATTTTTTCATAAACAAAATATACAAATTCTTATCGGAGAAATTCTCATAGTAAAATGTTCAGCTGTATCCCATATGCAAGTGTTGCTATTAAAAAAAGTTTAAAACATCACGTTAGGAAAACAGGCTTTATTGGCAAAGATAACAAGCTACAGAAATTACTGCTCGCGACTGAATGACTTCCCGTCTTCCACATAAATCGGGTAGTAAACAGAAAAACAGGTATCAGCCATGTCGATTTTCCACATTTTTCCATCGATATCTTCGACACCGAATTCTATCGGTGGATCGAAAATTGGTTTACTTTTAAAAATGTTGAATCGTGTCGTGTCTACGCAATCGTAAGCTGATGAACAATGTTTCAATGGCTCTCCGGATAACACCACTTCAGCTTCATGTTGAGTTATTGAAAGTAGTTTTACACATTGTCCAGACTTCAGTAACATCAAATTTTGTCCAACTTCATTTACCTTGAAGGTCAGGTCATGAAACTTCAACTGCAGAAACGAGCCGTCATCTTGTCGATTTCTTATTTCGATGTTTTTTTTCGATGCATTGAAGTTGTATATCGGAACATTGTAAATTTCGACAATTCTATTGACTATTTGAGTCAATGGTTTTACATATCCTTTCAACAGATTCTTGACTGTGGCATTGTAGGACTCGTACTCACATGTAGAAAAATTGCTCCACGCCCCATATAAGTCCACGAACTTTTTCATATGACACAACGAGTGGAAAACGTACGTTAAGTGGCGTGCATTATATACCACTGCGAATTCTTCCAGGAACATTTTCATCAATTGATCCGCTTGGTCGTAGAAACGGGAAAATCGCTGGTGACTGAAGATGATCGACGCTATGTGAAGCTTTAAAAAATTTCCAATTATTTCCTCACTCACTATACCTTTGAGAAGTAAGGGAAACACAAACAACACGTATTGACGAAATTCGTGGCCTTTCATAGTGCCCAGACACTCAGTAAACGATCGCAATCTGCGTTGAAATTCTCTTGGCTGGTTCATTGCAAATATTCGAACTCGTCTATTTATTTCGATGCAATCATTAGCGCTGAGAGTCTTTGAGGTGTACCGAAAAAAATTCAAAATCCATTTCATGACACCAAGTAGCAAACAGTGAAGGTAATCCAGTGGAAAAGCGTTAATCATATCGATTGGAAGCATCTCCAATACGGATTCATGAAGATGATAATCCTCATAGATGCGCGCACGATAATCATCATCATTTCGCAGATCAGCATCTGTTTCTAAATAAGCCATTCTACCATCGATGAAATCACCTTCGCACAGACAGATATCACATCCAAAATATGCATTAATGTTTTTGATGCACTTACAGGAGCATCGAGCTTTTGCATCCAGCACAAAATTCAAAATTTTCAGTGACACCTTTCTTCCTTGAAATTGAATTCCATCATCCAAAAGATCCAATAACTCCATGACAAATGGCCACAGAAATTCGTTGAAATTCGCAGGCTTCTTTTCACCCAAATACACACCAACAACTTTAGGTGTTTGACGTTGGAAGTGCTTGTTTCGCACATTCACCATAATTATCCACAAATCAGATTTTGTGCTTTTCGAAATTGACACCCCATCAATAAAAAATTGCATAAGTAATTCTGTAGCAACAACGACAGACACTTTTTGGTTTTCTGATAATATTCGATGCAATGAACGGGCAACTCCAAGATGAATGTAAGATCCAGGTTCGATGTACTTAGGTATTGGTTGAGGAGTTTTCAGAAGCGTTCTGTAATCGCATGGAATGTCCAGATTAAACTTAAATTTGAAATAATGTAAAAAGATGTTTGACGCCTTCCGTTTACAGCCCGTTGTCGCTATCCACCAAGCCATGAACTCAGATGGTGATAAATTTATGTATGGTGGTGTTTCACGGCTTCGTTTATTCTCGATAACGTGCACATCACCATCATCACTCAATGAAGGCGTTTGCATACGCAAAATATCTTGATTCATCAATCTTTTTGCAGCTTTCAACAGATTGTCAGTCGATCGTTGTTTTATGGGCAACATAATAGTAACAGATACGTTTTAGTGTCAAAGAAGTAGTGAACTATTTAGAGAAGACTATCCAAAAGCAAAATGATTTTTCTCTATATTTAATTTGACATGGTAACTAAGATGTTTGAGTTACATACATGCTTAGATCAGAGAGTTAAACTGCTACAACACATGAAAATAGTCCATAGAACTCGTTTGTATACGTTCGTTTGTCAAAATCGCATGAAGTTGTAGATTACGTAAACGTGAAAATATAATCTATTAGATCAAATGACAAAGCAGTTAAGTGGTATATAAAGAACTTTTCTAATATTGTGGACATTTTATATTTTTTATGTAATTTACTAGCCTGTCGCTTTGATCCTGAATAAGATATTGAACTGTCTATTAGACAGTGTCTAGTTATAAGACATAAACATTCGTGAAACAAAAAATTGTGGTACACCATATCTCGTTGATGAGTTATTAGACAGTTTGCTCAAATGACAAATAATTTATAAGTCAACTCATAAGTTGCAAATTTTTAGTAAACTTGTATACATTAACACATTCGTTTAGTAGCTCATCTAGTAGACTTTTGGCCTTTTAGCATATGTTAGGAACAACGACGCGGGAAATGAGCGACGAAGTCGCGATATTTAAACACTAGTTAGGAAAAATAATTATCAATCTGAATAACTTTCAGTAAAACTTCACATACTATATTCGTGAAAATGTTTGAATATTTGTTTTTAATGAAATTTGCCTTAAATATTTAAATATAAAAACCTTAATTCTTATATGTTTCAATTTCGTACAGTTTTGACGTACCACCCACATTAGGCAGGCTCGTATTTTCAGGGCAGGCCGAAAATATAGCCCAAAATGGGTTTAGATGGTACAGAAGGCGTGTCTAATATTTTAGTCTTCTGTACCATCTAAACCCATTTTGGGCTATATTTTCGGCCTGGCCTGAAAATACGAGCCTGCCTAACCCACATACTATTATTAAATTATGTCAAAAGTAATCAAAATAGAAATACTTACAATTCATAAGTTACGAACTTAAGACTAAAAGATTTCCCCTATTTTATAAATTTACGTTTTTATTAAAGACAGTATGTGCACATGATTCAAGAATCTGTTCAAAATCTATTCACATTCTGTGCACAATTTGAGCACAAGCTATTAAATTCTGCGTTCATTCAACACATATCTTGAAAATATGTGAACAAAATGTGCACACTTGTCGAGCATTTGGCTATAGGGAAGGTTTCTATTGCAATACAACGGAGAAACGCTAGTTGCATTTTGGGGACTTTGGGACGTAATAGAGTTGATGATTTTTATTTATTGTAAATATTTGTTTTTGAAAAGATCGTTTTTTACTGGTTGCGCTTTGCAGCCTTTTTTTCGCTTTTAAATAAAAAAAAATTCATGAAATTCGGTCAAAATTTACTCGAGATATTGACAAAATACTCCACGTTCACAGTACGGCCGAGTAGCTAGATAAGAGCTCACTCCAAGAGACCTAGCTCACGCTCCGGAGAACATAATTTCAAAAATATGTTGAAATGTGGCCGACCTACAAGCAAAAACTGCTTGCCGCCCTGTGCCTGTTTCACACCAAGGGGTCTAACTCACGAGTCGGTCATCCGATTTCCATAAACTTTTTTTTTGTCGATCGGTATTGTAAATACCTTTTATTTGACGTATCAGTTACAAGTGTAACGTTTGAATGTCCGGAGATATTTTCGAAAAACCGTAAAGCACCTATTGGGCCACAGCTCGGGAAGGGTCGATCCAAAATCACTCATCTTCGAACTTATCCTGTCTTTTGACATTACCAAACGGAAAAAAAAAATTCAAAATCGGATGCGTTTTACTCAAGTTATCGTGCAGACGGACCGACGGACATTTTTTTTTTTCACTGATTTGGCATCTCTAGACAACCACAATAGGTTTCCCCTTACTCAGGGAGTCCAATTCGACGTGTTACGGACGTATGCGTAAACGCATAAGACCACAGTACTTCGTACGGGTCTAAAAATGTGGAAGTAATAGATTTGGTCGTTAGTGCATAAAGTATCAGCTAAAGCAGGTATAACTTTGGGCTTTAAGTAATGAAGAAACGGCAAATTGGTCGGTTCAGCCATTGAACTTAAAGACTTTGCGTCGACTTGACGTGCAACCAACTTATGTGCGATGCATTAAACTAACTCGTTGAAACAGCGTCTAAGCTAAAATGCTATCTTTGCTTTAAAAGCAAGTATTCAATGGCGAAGAAATGCATAATTTAATCCTATATCGGCATTGACGGGTACACATCTCCAATTGATACATACATATACATATGCATGCATAGCAAACAGATTTTACATTTTCCCCACCTACTATCAGTATATATGATGAACTATACAACACTGGGTTTTGAAATATAAATAATAAATTCGTGTATGTTGGGTTGTATTGATTTAATATGTTTGGATTTTGTGCTTTATATGAGAAACCTGCGACCTGTTATAAATTGACAAATGGTGACATATTCCAGATCCTTTTGTGGATTTCCCAGAAAATCGTATTATTGTACAGATTATTTAGATTGAGATAACGAGAGTCGGTTTATTTGATGATTCGTCAGTTTAGGTTATTGATTATTGCTTTTGCTCCTTTCGTTTCGTTTTCCTATGTAAAATATCTTACAGAATTGGAGCATTAGCAAGATTGATAGATTGATTTGTATATTGTATTGTATTTATATGCTTCCCTACAGAAGGGATGCACAATATAACATTTTATTGTGGTAAGGTATTTCGTTTTAGGTTTCAAATTCCTCACGATAATGTGTAATGCCTAGCTTCAGATCATCGAAAATGATAAAATCATTTGACTCGCAAAACCTTTGGTGGCAGAACAGCCTTCGTGCCCCTTTGCTATTTTACCTCTACCGTTTATTGGGAAGAAATTGGATCAATTGTCCAAATAAGAAGGTAATCTACTCTCGTTCTCCTCTGACCTATGTGACTTCATATGTATCCCTTACACTCAGTTAATGAAAACTCAGCTCAAATTAGGATTTTTCCAGTGAATGGAACGATATGTGTCTGGCCGGGCGCCTACTTTTCCATAGAACTGTAGTGACGAGTGCCACACCTGACATCAGACAGGTGTTGCTTAGCCACACTAAAATGTAAACTACTCTTTTCAAAATATCTTTATATTTTCAAAACCAACACAAGTACAGTTTTAGATTTTCTGTTACAATTCTTTCAGCTGTTTTTGAGCTGATCTCTACAAACAATCAAAACTGTTGTTTACACGTCTTTATACGGTTTTTACCACTACCACATACCATTCTCCATAATTATACAATTTCTCGCTTCAGGTTCAAAAAACAGCTTTATCACTGATCTACTTTTCTCCCAAAATACACTGAAAGTGTTGGAGGATCTACTTTTCGCCCAAAATACACTGAAAGTGTTGACGATCTACTTTTCGCCAAAAATACACTGAAAGTGTTGGAGGATCTACTTTTCGGCCAAAAAACACTTAAAATGTTGTAGGATCTACTTTTCGCCCAAAATACACTGAAAGTGTTGCAGGATCTACTTTTCGCCCAAAATAACTGAAAGTGTTGGAGGATCTACTTTTCGCCCAAAATACACTGAAAGTGTTGTCGCCCAGAATACACTGAAAGTGTTGGAGGATCTACTTTTCGCCCAAAATGCACTGAAAGTGTTGGAGGATCTACTTTTCGCCCAAAATACACTGAAAGTGTTGTAGGATCTGCTTTTCGCCCAAAATACACTGAAAGTGTTGGAGGATCTACTTTTCGTCCAAAATACACTGAAAGTGTTGCAGGATATCTTTTTCGCCCAAAATACACTGAAAGGGTTGTAGGATCTACTTTTCGCCCAAAATACACTGAAAGTGTTGCAGGATCTACTTTTCGCCCAAAGTACACTGAAAGTATGCAGGATCTACTTTTCGCCCAAAATACACTGAAAGTGTTGATGGATCTAATTTTCACTCAAAATCCACTGAAAGTGTTGGCCTCGGTGTTGGCGGCTCTACATTTTGTCGCACGTCAAAATTGGTTCAGATTTCGCTGAGATATTGAGTTTCAAAATGACTCAATTTAAAATGATGAATTTGACCAACTTTTGTTTGCTTGATGCTAATAAATTACAGCGCGAAAACAAAACAACTTCCACTGAAATGTTTTCACACTTAAGCTTTGTTTGCTTGCTTGATTGTGGCAAATTTCTATCTCGAAAACGGCTCCTACGATTTTGATGAAATTTTTGGAGTACCTACTTTCTGCGCATGATTCTAATTCAATTGTATGATTTTTGATTATTGTTGGAACTCTGGCAGATTCGACAAAGTCTCAGAATTTTGAAAGTAGAATAGTGCTGAATTTGTCAATAATGTCGGGTAGTTAGAAAAATTTAAAATTTTAGACAAACGTCCTGAATCAACACTAACTTACAAAAGAGATCGGACGCATATCGGTGTTTTAAGCATCACCCTTTCTGATATCACTAATTTTTTAAGTAAAGAACTTGCGTCACGCTTCCTCTTCTTAGAGGTTTTTTGTTTATCATTATCAGTAAGCGAACAGAGGCTTTGCGAAATCGGTTTAAATCCGTACTGGCTCGAAAAGTTAGTTCAAATAAATTGATTTTGTATTCGGGAATCTTTTATTGAAAATGTTTGATTATTAGTTTACAATTAAAAAGTGGCGCTTATGGTTGAGAAGTCGGCGTAACTGGTGGTTCCGTTGGTGGTACTTCCGACGACCATCTTGTGACAACATCAATGATTCGTTCTTTTGCGCGAGTGAACGCATCTGGTTCATCAGCGTCAATTGATGTTAGATCAGCAGACTTCGAAGCGACTAAAATAAAACATTAGTTGCAGGTAGCGTAGATCGAGTAGATTAAACAGATCGTTCACTTACAGTCAATGTTGATTACTATTCCTTCATTTGTCGGATCGGACACTCGACCGAAATATCTTAGTGGATCAATGTTACCGTTGGTGTAAAGAGCATTTGGTATACGCAAACTGAATTCGTCTCTCAGTGTGTAGAAGGCATCTGCTATTGTTTCGTATGTGAATCTGCGGGATACAACAGTCATATTGAATGTGTCTTCACACAGGGATCAGCTAAAAACTACAACTCACTCGACACCGAAAACATCTTCACATTTCTGCAAATGATATTCTAAGTCGACAGTTCCTGGAAGCCATGTGTTGTTGTCAGCCAACAAAAACGATCCAATTTGTGTACATTGCAAGAAGTACCACTGACGTCCTGAAAGTGAAAGTTCCATTTTACACAATTCGAATATGAGTGACATTGATGTACGAACTTCCAGTGCTGGTTCCCCACTCATCCCATGCAGGATTCGAATATCTTTCGACGGATGAAGCGTAGCTCGGATCGAAGCATTCTTCGTCTCCATATACGTATCTGAACCAGCGGGCCAATGATTCGAGTGGCTCTCCCTCGACGGCTTGCATATCTTCACAGAAATCTAACACTCCTTGATGGCTAAGAACGAACAGTCGAATTAACAATTATTTTCAGAAGGGAAGGCACCGATGACGTACTGGAAATCCTCAAAGTAGTACATAACAGCACGGATACTGTTTTCGTACAGGGCAGCTACATCTGATGGATTGTCGGTTTCAACGGGATTGCATAAGTTCAAACGATCAGCAAGTTCGGCACCTTGACCGGACAGTACGAGTCCAACGATTTCTTCGTATGCATCTTGAATCGTCTCTCGACATACGCCACCATCGTCAATATCAAATGTAAATTCTAGGACATCATATGGACCTGAAAGCGACAGAAGGCGACAGTTAACCAATCTGAATGGATGATGACAACCCTGATGTTCGATTCTCACCATAACTGTAGACACCTGAGTCGAAAATGCCACTTGAGGACCATGCAGCATGGATGAGATGTGCGTATCTACTTCTAGCGAAAACGGCTAGTGTTCCTCCGACACCAGAGCCCTAAAGACAAATGTTAACTGATAATGTGTCTACAGTCCTCGCAACAGAAGATCCAACGTACCCACAAAATTACTCTGGAAAACTCGGCAGTAGGAATTTCCCTACGAATAACTCTGATAAACTCGGCCGTATCAGCAATGGCTTGCTCCACTGACAACAATTCCAAATTTTCGAATGAAGCCGAACTATTGGAAAACAACTTCTTATGCTCAGCGTAACCGAATCATCCACCTGACTACTCACTCAAATGGTCGATTGAGGCCGAAGTATCTGGGATCGAATGTTAACAGAGCAGCGCCAGTCTCACGAGCTATATCTACCATTAAACCCTCTTCAATCATATCGGTTGAGTAATCGAAAGCATCTTTGAGATAAATGTAGAGTGGACCATAGTTCTCGAAGTGGTGCGTGTTTGCATTGTAGGTCTGAAATGGGAAAATGGTTCGCAATTCACAACCGAATGTTTCGAATTTCAAAAATTTAAACCGCCGATCCAAACGTACAAAGTTCACTCGTTGTTGGTTCAATGGACGAAAGTGGTCGATTCGTGTCGAAAATTCACCTTCGAAAAATTCGTGCACACCCTCTTCCATCGATAAACGCAGATTGTTCGTTTTGATGTACTCGACATTCGATTTACGTATTGTTCCCTCGCGAGCCAATTTCTTGCTGCGGAGTTCGTTCGAAGTCACAGCCAATGCTGCTTGAACAATCAACAAAACTACTAAAATTTTGTTCATCTTTGCCGCTCGGTTTAATGCCAACTACTATGTCGTTACTGCAGTCCAATCTATTTATGGAATTGATTACAATTGCTTTATCATCCGATATTTGAAAGAGTGGTAGGTGTTATATCACCGGTTCAGCGATGATAGCATGGAAGTGCTATTTTTGGAAGCATTTTATCTTCGAATCGTGGCGGCAGTGTGCTACTTACAGTAAACGAATTGTAGTAAAATTAAAAATAGTAAATTATCGCTACATGATAGACAATGATCCGTTAATCTAGTGCTAACATCAGATTTTGAGACATTAATCATCGAAGGCAAACTTCGCCGTTGATATAATGTCGAGTTTCGGTCATAACATCCAATTTTATCATGGATGCACTTACAACACACATTGCATATTGCCCTCATTTCAATCGGAAATTGACGATCGACAGCGACAATGCATATAGTTTGCTCTGCTACGGGAGTGGTCGATAGCTTGACGCGAAAATGTAATATTTTGTCTTACATGTGAGACGTAATAAAAGGTCTCTTATACTCAGGCCCGGAATGGCGCAAGGGGCATTAGGGCGATTCCTAAAGAGTTTTTGATTTTTGTATAAATGAAGGTGCACACATATGCACACAAAATAATAGTATTTGGGTTACGTAATATGAGTCATTCAGTGCATAACTGCAACTATGAAGATTGAGTGAACTTTAGGACGTTACCAATACGATGTAATCGCTAAAAGAAATCCATGAGTAAATGTCCGAAACGGGAATCGAACCCGGATCATTTTGGTGGAAGGCTCGTACGTAGCCACTAAGCCACAACGTGGAGAAACCCGTGCAGACTGTGTAAATTTATGTAATCTGACAGGTTTCTCCTACTTAAGTGGGTTAAGTTATGACTCGTTATGACTCTATTTAAAAGTAACACATTTTTGCATAAAAGATTTTGGTTCAGAGAAGTCATTAAAAAGGAATATTTTTCAGCCTAAATGTAGGCTACAAATTTGCAAAGAGTACATTGCTCTTAACATGTCCTCCGAACCACGCCTCAAAGTATACTCTTGATGAAACGTAGATGATAATTGATATCTCGCCTAAATGTAGGCTACCGATATGCACACAAATTCATCGTGTTTGGGTTAAGTCATACGAGTCATTCAGAGTGTACACCGATGAACCTTAGAATAGGACGTTACCAATGCGATATAATCGCTAAACAAATTCCACACGTGAATCGAACGCTGATCATTTTGGTGGAAGGCTAACACATAAATACTAAGCCATCTCATTAGTTTCAACAATAATGGTCGCTATGAAATTACTCATTAAGAGCGCTCACCCCTTGGCAAAATTCTAGCCTACATTTGTGCGCAAAAATATTCGTTTTTTGATGATTTCTCTGAACGACTTGGAGTTTGGAATTTGCAAAATGTGTAAATTACACATTTTGCAAGGGTTTCTCCAAGTGGGTAAAGTTATCACCCACAAACCAATTTTTCCTTTAAAAGTAACACATTTTTGCATGCTTCAATGGTTTTACAATTTACAAAAAAAGATTTTCATTCAGAGAAGTCATCAAAAAACGAATATTTTTGCGCACAAATATAGGCTACAATTTTGGCGAGGAGTGAGCGCTCTTAACCACAACCACTGGTTAATAATCAGGGCTTCTTTTGCTTTAAATTTTTAGGACACCAACCGTTAAGGAATTAGATCTTCTCCAATTAGAATATGTTGAAAGGATCGCCTACAATTTATGTCAGAATTGTCAGAATTTTCGGTGGAATTGTCACAAAAGACATTATACCTTTTTTCTCAACAGCACTAAGAAAAAAGATTTAAAAATCAACATAGACTGCCACAGCGTCCCATACGAGAAATACAAGGGTGGCAATTATTAAAGACTACTTGAAGACAAAGTGACGTTTTCAATTCTTTTTTGCCAGTGCGAACAATGAACATTTGAGTGAAGCCCGAAGTCCGAAGATCGTTTTATTTTTGTATTAAAGGCAATGAATGGCTTTTTACAAATTTTCTTCATAGAATGCCGAAAAGGCTTTTCAAGCAAGTGTGACCGCACTTACGAGAGAAATAGTTATTTTCTTAACTCAGTGACGAAAAGTGAATATTTGGTTTCCTTTTTGGAGGAATTCTCAAGGCAACTGTTTGATAAATGCTTTATAAAACACACTGTGTATATTGTCACATTCGTCATGCCTCCTCGGATGACAATGTACGTTCATTAAGCACTTCGGCACTGGTAAGAAAACAAATTTCACTTCAGTGACATAAAAGCTATTATGTAACGCAAAACGGAAAAGCTGAAATCATTATTGAGCTTCTCGAAACGTTACAGTCAATCAATGAGATTGGAATTGAGGCAGACAATCGATGATTAAACAAACGAAATAAAGACTTTGAGAGCACAAAGTGTTCTCCAAAATATCTCGAATCTAATCATTTTCACGATTGACTCCTCTGAATGGCTTTTGTGATGATAGAGCCATCATATCTCATGTCTTATAATTTTTGAAGGAAAAAAACGGCCCCAGATTGATTAAGATTGCAGCAGAGTAGAATTTATCGAATAACGATTTCAGATTGATTTACTTTTATCGCAAGTGTCCAATTTTGTGGTAGATTCTACAGCGAATTGCTCGTACAGGAAATTTGATTATTTTTAGTCCAAAGTAGAAATCGAGATAAAGAGATAGACAATCGACGGTTGGGAATGATTGACTTGGAACTAAAACACGATTGTTTAGGATCAACCATCATAGTGTCATCAGAGTAATATTCAGTGGTGCATTGTTCTCCCAAACATCTCATTAATAATTTAATAGAATAGTTGTGTTGTATAAGATTGAACTATTCAGATACAGTCGACGTTAGTGAAGCTTCGGCATGATTTTGCTTCAGCTGTTTTTGAGCTGGATGAGTTGACAGCTGTCAGCTGTGATCGTTTCGTTTTTGATCATTCTGTTAAAGCTGACATATCAAAACAATCAAATTGATTTTAATGATCACAGTAGTTTTACCGAAGAAAGATATTCATTCAAAATTGTGCATTTGAGAGATTCAGTTTATTAAATTATTCTTTTCTAAATCTGTATTTTATTCGAAGTGGAGTCCATACACACTCTGTCCACTCATACAAACAAAAGTGTCTATAAGTCTTTATAAAGGTGAAACGGTGCGTATAGATAAACAGCTGAATGAAGCAAATACATGTCTAAATTCATCTGACGTTTACTGGGAATTTACCGGAAATTATGATAAATCTACTGGGATTATTTTTTGCCGACTTTCACTTGAGGGACGCATTTTGTTTCAGCTGATCCACTCATGCAAACGTAGACGTAAAACTATATGGCCGATGCTATATTGGTACCCGGGTACAAATAGCCAAACAACACAGGCAATGCTATTTGTACCCTAATGAGGAAATCCGGTGCTATAAAAAGGGTCTTTTATTGGAGCAAAGAAAGGAATTTCTTAGAAATGAGATCGCTTCAGCAAAAATAAATGAAATTATTTTTAAGACACATCGATGCTTAGCTAAAATTGTAGCCTACAATATCGTGTCTTATGTGGAATATATTAATAATAACAACCGCCGTGTTGTTTGGCTATTTGCAACCGGGTACAAGGAGCAATCGCCGTGTCATTCATTCATTCATTCATTTATTTATTGTTCATTTTCAGTCGACTTAATACAAGCGGACTTAACTTAGGTATCACAGGTAGGACTAGGTGTTGTTTGGCTATTTGCACCGGGGTGCAATTAGTCACTCCGAACCTATATTTGTTTGTATGTGTTGATTAGCTGAAACGAACGTCACTTATTTCAAAGTCGCCCACTGTAATATTCAAATGAAAGTTTTCAGGAAATTTTGGAAATTTATAGGAAAATCAAAGAAAATGTGGGAAAATGTTTTCCCAAAAATAGTCCCTGGAAGTATCACAAGTGAGCTGATTTTTCTTAGCTTCACGAGTTACAACAACGTTGTTTTCAGGATACAGTTCTATAACTACACCAACCATTGGAAGTATCCTTTGGATTACCTTCACAAAAACAATGTACAACCTTGTGAGATAACGCACGGCAACATCTGTAAATTGTATTTTCCACTACTATCACGGCAATTCACTCATCCGCAATATGAAGATTTTAATCAATCAAAAATCCTCCTTTCTTTGTCATCTTTGAGTTTTCCCTATCTAAATTACACCGCTCTCGGTTTTTCATTTTACAATGCAATAACAGCAGACTATAGCACTTGACTCAAGATAACTTTTTGTACGAATCGGTTGCATAACAACAATTCAGTAGTTGAGTTGAGCAATATTTTTTTTCGATTAATTTGATTCGCTCGTTAAATTAGCAACATCAACATTGTACGTCTATTCAAATAATACCGCACGTATACGTCAATACATCTCATTATTCGCTGATAAAGGACTTGCGTTCTGCAGCCTGTCATTGCCACAAAGGCTTTGTTTAACTTGCTGTTCCATTTGTTATTCGTTAAAAGTACTTCGCATTGCACGTGTGGATATAATAACGCATACAAATGGTGCAATTAATGTCATTAAAAATTTAAATTCAAAATTAAATTATAGTTGAGCGCGTTAATTGTTGTGTTGCTGATGCATTGTTCTATTACAAATGAACAATGAAAAGCTCGTTAAAATTTTGAATTTTTTATAATTTCATAATTTCATTTCAATTTTAAACCGCTTCTATACGAACAATACACACTATACTACGCACTCAACATCAAACGAGTTAGCCTTCTTCACTAATTCTTCGTTGCTTTTACTATTAAATCGTTAATATCGTCATATCGAAAAGTGTGGTCAAAGGAGTTGCGGGAAAGGTAGAGTTTATTGAAACAGACGATCTAACTATAGAATGTGCTACTTATTTTCACGCATTGTCAACTGACGTATCAACGATTTTTAGTATCATCTCACCGTATGTAATGACGCCATTACGTATATGAAGCATGTAGTAGTTATTTTCCTAACGCATTCGAATTCGCTAAAATATTATCTGTAGCACAAGTTGGAAAACATCGTTTTTCCTAAAAAAATTTGAAAATACGCGAGGAAGTCGCAATATTTTAATAATAGTTACGAAGACTACCTTATGTTTATGCGGAATTACTTATTTATCTACCAAGATAGGTATTATTAACGCCAGCAATACTAAGAACCATCTTGAACCGTTTTTGTATAAATTCTGTGAAAAATTAAAAAAATATGGTTTTTCTCGTACCATTTTCTACACACTAGAAGGTCATCGAATCTGCAACCCGGTGAATCTTTACGTCGAGTCTATATTCGTTTGAAAGCTCTTGAAATTCCCTTTAAAATGAGCTACGACACGACTATATTCCTTTCCAGTCACAAATTTTAGAAAGCTTTAAATCCAGAAAAATTCTGAAAAAGTCATGGTCGGGAGCACTTTTTGTAATTGTTCAACGGTGACTCAAATTTTTTTAAATTTTAAAGTATGCCAAATTGAAGCCACGGTCTCTACGATTAATTATCATATACACTTATACATATACAGAGGTGCGCATGGGAGTTTCGAACTTCAAATTTTTTTTTTTGTATTTTCGTGTTCAGTGGACCATTCTGCATCGAACCTACCCGCAAGCCTTAAAAAATTAAAAAAAGGTTGCAAAACGCTACACCCTATTGTCTATAGGGGTGAAATAGTTACATGCACAGACGTAGTAGTGGTAAAACCGTATAAAGACGTATTACAAATATTGTTTACATGAACTGAAAAACAGCTGAGCCAATTCATGACTAAATTCCATTGACGTCCACCGTACAATGTAATTTTTGATCACTTAGTTTGATTGGTTTTTTTTTAACCTCGAACGCTTAATACTTAACGTTTCCCCAGCAATGTACCGATATGGCCAATAATGGTTCAATTTTATCAGTCCTTGCATATTAATATCGCACCGATATGTGTTGAATGAAAAATCAGAGCAACAAGTGTACAACATCTGTTCATCTGATTACGATTTTATTTTGTGCTCAGTTTCAGTGCCGTATCTTAATCTTAAGAAGTCTTATACGAATGATGTAACAGTCAACCGATAACTTCTAATCGTTAAAAGTCCAATTTGTCCCAATCGAAATCGAAATTGGTTATCGCAGCGGTTTCTGATTGTGGCTAACAATCGGTTACATAAATAATTAACAAATAAAGTGCTTCTCTTCAGTAAAGGAGAAACCTTGACTCGAGCAAGTAAGGGTATAGGGAATAAGAATGAATTTGTTAATCGTAATTGCGTTTGCCACATCGGCAATATTTGCTGTGAGTGCTGTTGAATACCAAAAACTGGGATCGACACCATGGGAGGAACGACCCATCGAGACTATGAATCAATTCTACGAGGGAATATTCAGAGCCCGATTGGACCATTTCCGGCCACAAAATCAGGAAAGAGTTGAATTCGTAAGTGTTGCCATGCAATATAGACCAACAAAGTTTTCATTTCAATCCGTTTGATGTGGAAAACAGACCTACCACGTCAATGCAAACTTCTACAATCCAGAAGGTGGACCACTGTACATTTATCTGAAGGATTACCGCGATTACACAACCAGATGGATTGAAGACGGTTTGATGGTGGACATTGCTCAAGAAACTGGAGCTGCTGTATTGACCTTCGATCACCGTTACTTCGGTGTGAATCGTCCCACAGAGTAATGATTATCCGCTTCGATTTTGTCGGCTATTTTGCAATTTTCTTTTATTTTCCGAACGTGTAGCACTGCATCCTTCGAAGATTTGGAATTCCTTTCAGTCGAGCAGATTCTTGCCGATGTTGCTGATTTTACCCGATTTGTTCGTCAATATATTGGCAATGGTCGTTACACTCCAGTCGTTTTGTGGGGATCCGGTTTCGGAGGAGTCCTGTCGGTCTGGGCTAGAAGCCGTTATCCTCATCTCGTCGATGCCGCGTAAGAAAAGAATCAAAATTTTCCCGTTTCCAATAAAGACTTAGAATTTCTCATTCTCCGAAAATAGTTGGTCCTCAAGTGGACATATTCAACCTGAACTCGCTTCGTTCGGACCATACGACATCTTCGAATACACATTCATGATCCCCGATGACGACGGTTATTGCCGTGCATTGATTAAGAACGCCTACGACATTATTGCCTATCTCGTCATCAACGGCGAAGGTGAATATTTGAGCGAACGTATGAACCTTTGCACTCCAGTCGCGACTGACGATGAAGCTGATGTTGCATCCCTATACGAAAATACGATCAGAGCCGTACTCAGTTACATCAACGAATACCAGTGAGCGCATTGAGACCTTATCCGAAATGATTTTTCCTAACTTTGTTCACCAAAAAATCGTCTAGCTTCACTGGCGTACGATCATTCTGTAATGATATGGCCGCCATCCCTGGAGATCCGCTAAACTCCTTTGCCAGATGGGTACGATACGTTTATGGAGATCAGGAGTGTTTCGATCACAGCTACGACACCATGATCGAAAATACATCAAACACTACCTGGGGATCGTTCGGAACTACAGAAGGAAGTAAGTGTCTCGTACTTTGTCGCCTTTCATGCGAAAAGCAATACACCAACGCACTGTCAGTGCGTTGAATACACTCGAATCCATGTGCTGGGCTGATAATATACGTTATCAGAACGGTCTTTACGGGTTATTGGGCGGCCACTCATATCTGATCACAATACTGATACGCATTGTCATGAATTTTAGGACGTCAATGGTACTATTTGCAATGCACCCAAATCGGAGCATTCTTGTTGGCTGACAACAATACCTGGTTACCTGGTGTTGTGACATTGAATTATCATTTGGAGAAATGCGCAGATGTTTTCGGCGTCGAGTAAGATATTAATCTCTGGAAGTCGAAAATGATCCCAAGGGGAACTAACCCATTCCTCGCTTTGCAGATTCGAATATAACACATTGAGCGGTGCGTTCAACACCCTCATGCAAGAGTACAATCAAGCTATTTCAAACGTTGTTTACACGAACGGATACTTCGATCCATTCAGATATTTCGGAAGACTTTACGATACATCCGGCCTTGGAACCGTTGTGAACATGGACTGTAAGTTTTTCGGGTGTTTATAGCGGAAAGGAATACGATTTGAGTAAAAATTTTAAATTCTTGCAGTCGCTGCAATGTCAGCCGATCTTAGTTCGCTATCACCTAACGATCCGATCTCAATCTACGAAGGAAAAGAAAGAGTCAGAGAATTAATTGAGAGATGGTCAGACATGAATCCACCACAACCACCACCAACAGGAACACTACCACCTCCAACATCACCAGCTGATGTGTAAATGAAAAAAAAAATAATATTTTTAATTAGAAATTTCACTTTGTCTCTTTGAGGCACGTGTGCAATGTGAATCAGTAAGCAATAAAGGTTTACATTAAACAATTTTTGTTAATCTTTTAGTTTGTTCAGACGAACGATTTAATACTCTTCCCGATCCCAATATCTTGGTGACTACTTACGGCCGAAAAAAATCGTACTTGATCAGACGATTAGAGCTTATCAACATATCTTCGACCTTCTTCAATGACGAATCAAAACAACGCACTTCAACGCATGAGTGGTACTCTAAATAGGGTATTGAATCTTGACAGTGTATTACAAAACGCTTTAAAAAAACCATTTCATACAAAATATTATTATATTTGGCTGTCGACTTTGATCACTTTTGCTTGAAGTGCCTGAATTTTTCTCGTAATTTAGACCCTCAGAATGATAACTTGTAAACGCATCTGTCAAAAACGGCAAGCATATTAGCAGTTTTACTATTCGAACTATTCGATTTGATTGAATATTTTCAGAAATTGATCTCAGAAATCTTTTACCTCATTTGTTTTGAACATGCTTTTTGCTTTATAAGACCTCATTAGTCAGACCTTGTCGTTTATTCTTGCTGTTAACAGATGATGATAACAGATGTCAGCCGAACAGATTACGTCATTCGTGCTCCCTGTTTTAAAGTATGGTATACAGTGGGCTCGAATATAATACGTGCGAGACGTATTTCGATTTGACACAGACTTAAAAATATGAATTTACTTGAATTCACCTACGATGTACACCTCCGGAAGATGAGCAAACGATCTTTATAATGTTACAGTACAGTAGTGTTGGTGGACATTTTTTATTGTTAGTGTACTTTGAACGACATAAACGCGTGAGGCGTATAAGTTACGCGAAGCACGTTATAAGTTTTTTGACGAGAATTTTTCTAATTTACTAAAAAAAAAATTTGTCGTTTACCTACTTCGTGCACGTTGAAGTTAATTGCGGATTGTCAGCTTTCGGCACCCTGGACTTTACTTAAATCGTGAGGAATGCCTCCAAATAAATTTCTAAAAATCTAGAATTCCGTTTTGGATTTTTAGAAATTTATTTGGAGGCATTCCTCGACGATTTAAGTGAAGTCCAGGGTGCCGAAAGTTAACAAGCCGCAATTAACTTCAACGTGAAGAAATACAAATATGATCCAAATTCAATGTTTAAGACCAACATCCACCATATACGTTTAACATACGTGATATCCGTCCCAATCGTAAGTTATTCCCATTCCACGTACATCACCACAAAACGTAACACATGAATATTTAAAACTTTATCGAAACAAGTAATTACGTTTTCAACGTGTCCCACGTATATAAACCATTGTCAATGTATCACATGCGTCAATAAAGTATATTACATCTTACCGACGAATTTTACACATACCCGGAGTATTGTCTGAATTTTCTTTTTTTGAGTGTTCGCTTATCGCATTCACTTATTTCGGGCTACAACCCGTGAAATTGCCTAAAATCTACAGCCCACCGGCTACCGCTATTTACTACCATTTTGTCACCAATTTGAATTTTTACGAAGTCTGACGGCTGAGGACTGATACTGAGTTTTAACACAGGTGAAAATACTTAGAAAAATGGTGGTCAGGACTTTGATTTTCCATGCCTTTTTTGCCTCTCGTGAAATAGATCCGGAATTCACTTTCACTTTCAGTGAATTTTCGTTACTTTTTGTGACTTTTCATGACTTTCTGTGGGTTCCTGGGACTGCCCGGGATTTTTCGAGACTTTACGGTGACCGTGACTTTGTGATCTTCCGGTGACAAATTTGTGATTTTTTTCGGCCCTGCCGTTAGCTACGGGGTGTTAAGGAATCTCGCGCCGCGTCATTCACAATAATTCATAAAGTGACATCTTCCTTATACAAAATGTGTCAAAATGTACATTATTGTGAATGACGCGGCGCGAGATTCCTAGCAACCAGCTACGGATCATCCTAACAAAAAGTATTCCGTTAGAGAGCCGTTAGAGAGCGGGCTGTCAAGTAAACAAAGCAAAATTTGAAAAAATTCAAATCTGTCTCCCACAAGGAGTACTTTTTTGGTAAGTGGAAATCAAGCATTTTTTATGTCGTTGCTATCGGTAACAGATGAGATGACATGCTAAAGTTGCAATATATTTCTTATTTATAGCAACTAATCTCATTATCAACGTATGGGTTTATCAAGTCAATTAGAATGGCCAAGATTAGGACTTCAGACAAATCCTGTCTACGTGCCAAGATACATTATTTAACAACGACAAGATTTGATGACGAAGCAGAAAAGACCTACAAATGGCGACACAATTTGGAGCTATGTGAATTTCGATCTTTTTTAATTTAATTTTATTTAGCATTCATTTTCTGTAGGAGACATGCAATTCACAAGTAGCTAGGTTCTGAAAAAATGATTAATAGATTACCAAGGGTAGTCCAGCAAGAGTGAAAGTTTGCTACCCGAGCGAAGCGAGGTGAGGACATGATTTTTCATTCGTGCGTGACAAGTGGTGAGGAAATAAAGTTTTTCTAACCTGAAGTGCCATCAGAGGGAGAGAGAGAGAGAGAGAGCGTCAATAAAACGCCATCTTTTCAACGCATTTAAGTGTGGAAAATAATGTTATTCACACACGGACGATCATTTTAAAAAGTGTCTTGGCCGAAAATAGGTCCAATCCAAACGAATTAGGTCTCACTTGCTGCTAGAATTAACACTCGTATGTCAGACGTCGAAAAGCCTCCAAACTTTGATACATGCATGCGGCTTCACGTATAAATGTGTTGTTGTAACTCTCACGAATGCATCTCTTTCTTTACGAAAAAAGACATGTGGAGAGTCACCACCTCTGAGATGAATGCTGTGAACAGTCGTTTTTGATTTACTCCAACGAAGCTCCTATTTGGGTCACTAATTTGCCGTTTCTAAACAATGAACCGCTTCTGCCTGGTTTATTTTACTACCTCGTGCCAAAACTTTTGCTTTACTCGTCCGCGTTAACGGTACAAGTTGATCACAAACAAAACAAAAATCCGCAAAAATCTGAGAAATTTATTTTGACTTTTCAAAATTTAAGCATCTCAATTTTCTGGCGGTGGAGTAGGACGAACCGACCATTCCCTTATCACACTATCGACCTGTCGCTTAGCTTCGTACAGCGGGTACGGGTCGTTCAAATGCAATGAAGCCAAATCGGCCGATTTCGAATGATCTGTAATCAAGAACGGTGCATTTAGTTCATCAGTTCGAGTCTCGTTCTATCGAAATTTCAATTTACATTCAATGTTAATGGATGTGCCTTTCTCTTCAAAAAGACGTCCGAAAAATCTCCACGGGTCAATTAGGCCGTTCGTGTAAAGGGTGTCTTCAATTGATTCTTGGAACTCGAGCATTAGAGTTCCCACCGCTGAGCGAAGGGTATTTTCGTCGAATCTGGGAATTTTGATTGATTCTGTCAGAACGTTCTAGTGATGTACACCTAAAGTCTTACTCTCGTCCGAAGATTTCATTGCACTTTCTCAAATGGTATTCCAGTGAGACATTCTGCGGGATCCAAGTGAACCGATCGGCAACCGGAAATCCTCCGAGCTGCGTACATTGCAAGTAGTATTGTTGTCTTTCTACACCGCATTGGAGACGAAATTAACAAAACGTTTCATTCTAAAATATGGGACACTTACGTCCGGTACTAGTACTGTAAGTATCCCATTCAATATCGTTTGCACGTTCAACTAATGCAGAGAATCTGTGATCGAAACACGAACCATCTCCGTATTCATGGACAATCCATCGAGCAAATGAATGAAGAGGATCGGCCAAAATGGCTCTCATATTGAGACAGAAGTTTCTGACTCCGGTGATACTATAATGAGCCACAAACCACCAACCATTAGCCTATTGATTTGTTAATTTATCTTGACAACTTACTGATACGTGTCCATGTAATTCATTAACGATCGCACCGAAAGTTCATATAAAGATGCAACGTCGTCCGGATCATTAGTATCCAGTGGCTCACAGAGATTAAATCGATTGGCAATAATGTCGCTCTCGCCATCGTCCATTAATTCTTGCAGACTTTCGTATGCCTGTTCAAGGCGGTCTCTGCAGTCTGTGTCTTCTAAATTTGGCATCAACGCATACTCAAGGAGGTCAAATGGTGCTGAAAAGAATGGTTATCGTTGAATCGAGTGTCTGGGACTTGAATTTCTGTTGCACCATACTGAAACTGTACAATGCCAGTGATACGATGCCACTTGAGGCATACCCTGCAGTAACTAGAGTTGGATACCGTTTTTTGGCCCATATGGCCAATGAACCGCCATATCCTGATCCGAATAAAATTACCGTCGAATAGTCGTCGTAGCCAACATATTCTCGGATAAATCTTATGAACATTGCAATGTCAGCTAACGTTTGTTCAATGGTTAGAAGTTCCAAATTCTCAAACGATGCATCGCTGTTCAAATGACAGTAAAAGTGAACATTTTAAAATGCCTCAACTTTGCCCGTACTGGCCCTATGGGCATTCGGGCGATTAAGGGCAATGTTTTTTGCCCTGGTTTTTCTGGCCTTATTTCATTACCTTGTCGGACGATTTTGACCGAAGAATCTCATATCGAAAGTCATTACAGCTGCACGCGTGTCCTTCGATACATCAACCACTAAACCTTCTTCGATAACCCTTGTTGTATTATCACGGAAGTCTTTAATGTAAATGTAAAGAGGACCACCGGTTACAAAGAAATTTGCATTCACATTGTAGCGCTAGACGAAGGAAAAAGGGAAATTATCTTTTCTGTCGGTTACATGTCACAAGCAACTTACGAAACGAGTCAACGTTTGGTTCAGTGGCTTGAAGTGGTCAACACGGGTTTCAAAGAATCCTTCATAGAACTGATCGCTTTGTGGCTCTGCACTTTTGTCACGATTATTCCAATCGCCCTGTCTGTAGACAGGAGATTCGTATGCGAATATCGACGATATAGATAACAGAAAAATGAAAGCCTTCATTTTGCACTCAAGCACTACTGCCTTTTGTTACAATATTACAGCGAATGCTACCTACAACTTTAGTGGACCAGCAATCGTACCATTTACAATATCTGAAGTACTTCAGTTTATCTGCATTTCAACAGACACTTTTGCTATTTTCAATTATTATCGTGGTAGAGAGATAATGAAATAGTGATTAACTAAAGAAATAAGACGTACATACAGTCATCTGTTGGTGACAACGACGACAAACGTAAACGATAAGGACTAGCTAGTGTTGTTTTATATAGTAAACTGCATTACCTGACCACTGAAGTACAAGATTTTGAAAGAAAGGCTACAACATTGTTTCAACAACAGAAGTATCAGAATTAACTGATCGCTGACGGCAAGCATATTAACAGTTTTACTATTCGAACTTTTGCTTCATTTGTTTTAAACATTCTTTTTGCTATATAAGACATCATTAGTCAGACTTTGTCGTGTAATATTGCTGTGGTTGCCGATAACAAATGACAGCCGTCTGTAACAGGTAGAAATGACATTTTTGTCGTTTATTAAATGTCTTTCTGATTTTCTATAAAGGTATGGAACAAAAATTTTCCTTCCTCGGCTGTAGTGAACCAGTAGTTCCGGTAATTTGACCGTTTATCTCCAAAAAAAGCAACAGTAGTAAGTAAGCAACATTTTTAGTTCCACTTATTTTGGTGAACAGCCCACTCAAAACCTACATTATATGAAAGAATTTTCTTTTGTGTAAAACAAAATGACCACGGCAGAGTAAAATAAACCAGGCAGGAGCAGTTCATTTTTGAAACGTCAAATAAGGGACCTAATACATGGGATGAAAATGAACTCAAATGAACACTGACATAAATTGAAAAATTTTATTCGCAAAATATCAAGGGGTACTAGATTATTCAGGTCCCTAGTCAAACAAGCGCTCCTGCCTGGTTAACTTTACTCTGTCGTGAAATGACGGATAGGTGTCAGTTTTCCGGAAAGACTACACAAAAATTTAATTTTTAATTTAATTTAATTTAATTTTTATCGTGGGTTCATGACGTAATTAGCTACGGGGACCATTAAATTCTCGATTCCTATATTTCACAGAGGTGCATCAATTCAACATATCATTTTTGAAAACATAAACATAGTGACAGTACAATTGAGAAAAGTTCTATTTTCCCCACACGGTAGAGAAAGTGCTGCACTTTTCTCACTAGAAATGTCATTTGACCAAACGTCAACACATCGCAATTTGCTAATGGATTATTGAGGTAATTTCCATCTTTTTCCCGATGTAAACACAACGTTTTTCACAACAAAGGCTATCAAAGTTTCAGTGGAAGGATGAAAAAGACTTCGGAGGCGTTCGTTGTGAAATAGTATTTTACATGACAGGGGATAAAAAGATGAAAAGTAGAGTTTTCGTGTGAATTTTGTTGATCCGAGGCGAAGCCGAGGTCAATAAACACACGAAAACGAGACTTTTCATTTTTGTCCCGAGGTATGTAATGGATTTTACATGCTGAGGGCGTCGAAAGAAGTGCTTAAAACATGAAAAGTACGGTTTTCGACGCATGTAGCATGTAAAATTATGTGTTGACCTCGGGAAGAAAAGCAGAAAATTTCATTTTCTTGACATCACACTCTAAATGATATTTCCGAGGATATTTCCTACTTTTCTTCTCTTGGGTAACAAATAACTATTTTTTCAATATTTTTGATTCAGTTTAAGATAAATGACTAAACTATTTGCCCATGTTAGTATGGTAAAATAAAACATTTTTGCAGCCGGGGCACTTAATCAGGGCCAAAATGAATTTTGTGTGTTTAATAAACCTAAGCAAAATTATAAAATTGCTTAAAGCTCAAAGTGCTTAGGCATTCATTTCAGCTGTCTTAAAAAATTAGTGGCTGCTCATTTACACATCCATTAAGGTGTAAAAATTCATTTAGTCTAGACATAATGGTCCTATAAATTATACACTGCAAAGTACTCCGAAGAAAGTCAAACAGAAAACTTTCAACAGATAGGATCGATATACTTGCTTCTCGTTGCTGTATATAATCCATTATCAGATTGCCATTAGACATATAAATGTATTGAATTTTAGATAAATAAAGTACATCCCATCAGCCAAACGTAAGAATCCATCGGTTAGGATCGTATTGAAGTACATCTTGGGACGAAGCGTTTGCATCTATGACGATAGTGGATACTTTACCTTTAACAATATTTTGCATTTACCATCACCAAGGCACACACATTTCTCGTTTTTCTTTTGTGCTAATGGAACGGTCAAGGGCACTTAAACTTTGATAGGAAAATACTTGAATCTGATATTTATTTTGGTATACGGAAAATCGAAACTACATTCCATGTATGTTCCTCGGTAGTACGAACCGTAGTTGTAACGATAAATGAACACGAGTAATTGGTAAGAAAATCAATCCAATATTTTATGTTAGGTGGAATTTGTACATAAAGAAGAGAACGGGGAAAAAAGAAATCTTCAATCTGATGGATACGTTCACATTACTTTTAGTTATTTTCGGTCGCCTCTCATGCGGAAATGGTTAAAGTAATTGGGGTAATTGGTAACGATTCACAGAAGTAATGGGAATTGGAATGCGTTTTACCTGTATACAAGTAGAATGGATATCACTTTATTTCACGGTAATTCTTGCAAAAAAAAACTTTAAATTTCTCCTTTCCACGAAACCACGAAACCATCTTTAAAAAAGGTTGATTGATCTCTGAATAATTATCGTTTTACATCCATATCACCATTATTACCATCGAATCTACTACTTCTATTAATTTCAGTATATCAACTCTGTTACTTCTTTAGTTTTAACATACGATTTGCTAAATTTAAGACCACATTGGCCAGTGGTTGTCGTTAATTTTGTTGTCGCTAACAGATGAGTATAAACTCAGTGTTGCTAGTCAGATCCTATTTTAAATGACCGCGCTGTATATTCCAATGTACAATGGATTTGTATGCAGGTTTTTGTGTGCGTACCTGTGAAAATACGTCGGCCTGCGTGAGTACTTAAGACATTGATCATAGTTCTTCGTTTACCGGGGGATGAAAATGGGAAATTTCAACAAGAGCGAAATTTTGCGACCAGAGCGGAGTTAGTGTAGCGAATCGTTCGAGTTGGAATTTAATATTTTCTTCCCAAGCTGAGCACAACCGATTTCATATGTACTTTTTTCACAACCAAAGTAGAATTGTCTTTTAAGTTGTATTGCTGGCTTTGGGGGCAATTATTAGCTTGATTTTGTGTAGCTTGCATCAAGTTTTTTATGAAGCACTCATCATATTCGATGTTCAGCAGTTGATCCTGTGATTGTTGTAGTTTCTTGTATTTGGCATCAAGCTTGGAGTTTGACTCTTTTAGCTGTTTATTGTAAGAAAGCTCGTTCTCTTTTCCCCAATCTGCAACCATTTTGATCGTGAATATCAAGCAAGCTATACAAAATCAAGCTAACAAAGTAGAATGACAGTTCAGGAAGAAAATTTCTGTTTAGTCTCCTGTCAAAATAAAGCCCGAACCGTCACAACAAAATATCATTTTCTTATGAAATTGTGAGTGTAGATAATAAGGGATCTTTCATAAATTACGTAACGCGTTTTCAGTGCTGTTAGCAAGACTTAATCCTAAATAATTCGAGGGGGGGTCAAAAATTAACCGTCCACCGCGTGCGTAATTTGTGAATGGCCCCTAATCATAAGTGTTTGCGATAAATTATTTTTTTATAATGTCTAACCGTCTATCGACCAATTAAGGGATCATTCATAAATGACGTCCGTTTTTTCAGTGCTGCCAGCAGATTTAAATCATTAATAAACTAACTAGGGTAGTAAAAAACACATTAGACTCTACTGCTGGCAGCACTGAAAAAACCAGACCCCATTTATGAATGATCCCTTATCTTATCCACTCAAAAGGTCATAAGAAAGTGATCCCTAATGAAATCGCCAAAGACTAGCACCTAGTCATAAGTGCTGCCAGCAGATTTAAATCATTATTCATTGTCAGATAGACTCTCCTGAGAACGCATATTTAGCGAGTTATCAATAATTTAAATCTGTTGGCAGCACTGAAAATAACGGATGTCATTTGTGAATGATCCTTATAAAAACTTCAAAGACTTCCAACTAGTCAGCTTTCATTTGTAATACTAAGACGAAAATGTCTGATGAAGGAAGTGCAGATGAAACCTAATAGAATTAATCATTTCCATAAGATAAGGTTACCTTCAAAATTCACCTAATCGTAAGAGTTAGCGTTAAAGTAATTTTTTTATAATGTTACACCGTTTATCGACCAACTGGATCATTCATTAGGGATCCATTAGTCCTGGCAGCAGATTTAAATCATTAATCATTGTCAGTCAAATAGACCCGCTAATTCGACTATTGACAACGCATATTTAGCGAGTTATTAATGATTTAAATCTGCTGGCAGCACTGAAAAACAGACGTCATTTGTGAATAATTCCTAATGAAAACTCTAAAGACTGGCAACTAGTCAGCTTTCATTTATAATACTAAGACGAGAATGTCTGAAGAAGGAAGTGCAGATGAAACTTAATCGGAATGACAAATTTTTGGACGATTATTCTCTGACTTGTCCTTTCGCATTAAAGCAAAATATTTCGGAGTAAGTTATACTGGCATGAAAAATGCACAATGAAATTTCTACTTATTCCATTTCTATATAAAAAATAGGCAAAACACACCCAGTCGCATTATTTTAGCTTAAGGAAGGAAAAAGTGACTCGCTTTTTTAATAATAACCAGCCTGAATATTTTATACGTTCCGTATTATATAATTTCAGTCGTATAAGAAAAATACAAATCGCATTGCTAATTTACTTTAAAAAAACGAAATAGAATTTCTTGAAACTATAGCAATATGTCTTGCAACAGATTTTCCGGAGAGAAAATGCTATTTTTCGTCGAAAACAAAATCCATTAGGTAACGAAATTTATATTTCATGTTCTGCAAGTTCAAGCAGTTTAGTTAAGAATCTCATATTGTGTATGCATGCATAATAAGGTGTATACGCTTTTCATCGTCAAGCTTATAATGTACAATCCACTCTTCCCATTCTTGTCGGTTCATTTTGATAGAAAATTTCTGGTACACATGCAAACTGTACGGGAAAAAAATCCATTTCATACGGTTGATGTGCAGTGCTTTTTATAAGCGCCAAAACAGTCTCGCGAGAATAAGACGATGGTGTGAACCGATTTACAAGAAGTTTTTGTTTTATTGATAATTGAATGGATGTGGCTACCGCAATTCAACAAAACATTATGGCTGTACTTGTGACCCTGTAGCGTTGGCGGTTGCACAAATAATTTTTTTCTTAGGACTACATTAGCTATTTTCGTTTTAAGTTATGAATTGTGTCCATTTTACGTACTAGATGTCGATACGAGTCATATCAGTTAATTTAGATTTTTTTAATTTGGGCAACCGCCATTTCCACAGGGGCACAATTGTCATGTTTTGTTCGGATTCTGATGCCGCTTACATTCATAACAAAGCGAATAGATATGGCATCTGTTGTCGGAAGCATAACTCAAAACTAAGTCATATACTGTGACTACAGTGAAAGTGTAAAACAGGTCCGACCACAGGACATGAAAATTCGATTTGCGGAGTCAAACGCACTCATTTCAATATTATTTTGACAATTACGTTTGAGATGAATTGGTCGATCAGCCATACCTGTTTTATACTTTCATTGGTCGGATGTATAGCAAATATGATTTAGATTTATCAGGGTGGGACGATCACCTAGGTGATCTTGAAACACAGATCTTGTGATCCTTTGTTTCCTTCCCGGTCATCATTTAAATCAAGACAACCTTCCGGTCGCCGCCAGGAATCTGTCCAAAGTGGCAGGTCCCAGGGCGACAACTTCGGAGGGTTGTACGACGTAATCTCCAAGGAGCCTGCATCTTAGTTGAAGAAATTTAGGACATTCACAAATGACGTGTATGCCCGTTTCTTCTTCTAATCCACAGAAGCACCATCAAGGAGTCGCCGAGAGCCTTAGCTTATTGAGGTGGCGATTCAGCCCACAGTGTCTGGTAATTGCAAATATGATGCGACAACTATTGAAGTAGAAGATTTTGTAAAGTTTTCTGAAAAATTATTAAACTTAACTCAAGTGTTTGGTTGCTTTCGGCTAGAAAATGCGTCATTATCTTCTCGCCCACAATCAGTTTTTCGCACTTTCTAGTCGCAAGCAAATAAACTAGGGTATGTCTTGCTGGGAAATTTGTCGTCGCATTTGGCTCCTCACTCGTCTCAACAACAAATATCCCAGCAAAACAGTAATATACTATCACGTGCAGAACGTCCTGCAGCTTTATTTGTTCCACAGTGTTTGTCAAAAGGATAAACGTAAATAGAGTCGTTACACTGACTCGCACGTGTGGAATGGAAAGAACTGAAAAGAGAGTCGCAGCTGTTATGTAATGACATACATGTGTAACAAATAGAACGATGAAAAAAAACTAAATCCATGAAGAGTAAAAAACAGAAATGATAACAGATGGCGCTGCGCCGTGAGGCGACAGCAACACCATCTGTTATCATTTCTCTAGTAAAAACTTGTGTTCAGTTGAGTTTACACCAAAACGTAGTACTAGACTCGATAAAACTATTGATGATTAATCGGCGTTATGTTGTCTTTGAGGGGTAACATCGTTCGAAATACGTTCAAGCGTCTTATTTCTCCAGTGACTATTTTGAGTAAAAGAATATCTCAAATTTCCCAAAGTTTCTGAAAGGTTCCCAAAATTTCACAAAATAATTTTCTGAAAGTTTTTCAAAAATCCTAAAAAAAATTCGCAAGACTAGTCCTTGAATGTCTCCATGTTTCTAAAGTTGAAAATATTTCGCTTTGTGCCATGTACAACGATAAATTTGAATTGATATACAGAAATGGAACTTATACGTACGTTTCATGGAACATTAATGCCATATCAGAAGAGTCAAAGTTATGCAACATCCACATCGTTTAAACTGTATTGAATATTATGTGAAGTGAAGTTTTCCAGTCATTTTTATATTTTGACAATTGTGAAAACTATTTGAAAATGGATTAACATTAAACGTCGTTCTTCTACGATAAAATGCATATTTAATTACGCTAAGCTCATCAAAAATTTCCATACTGAAACCGAAACTCCGACTAGACTAGACACACTCGCATAAAATATCGTATTGAAAGGCATAGCTTTGCCACAGACATACACACACAGACAAAGTGAGCTTCAATTTCAAATTAAAATACAATTCAATAAAATTCATAAAACTTTTCATTTCACGGAACCTCCGACATCCCGTTCCGATTCGTATATAGGTAAATTTAATATAAATTGTTATGGATGGGTATAAAATCCCGTATAGCATAATCAAATTTCAGACTGATAATTACTATCTTCCACAAGCCCGTGTCATTTATATGGAGAGACTTAAACTTCGGTTTTAGAGAAAATACTCACATAAAAAGCATTACCTGAGTTGTGTGCAATATTATTCATATACAGAGTCTTGCAGTAATACGATCGAGTTCTGACAAAGTTTCATAAGATTTCAAAAGCAGATATTTATTACAAATTATAATTATTTAACTTGGAAAATTAATTAGATTTTCGGTTTGAATATCTATACGTTTAGGGTGGGCGAATAGAGAAATGTGTGTGCATTTAAGTGGTGGTTACTTTAAATACGTTTCGGATGAGGACTTTGAGGAAGATAGACTCAATCAAATGAAATGAACTTACTTCTTATCAATTTCAATAGATTTTGAGCGTAGATACTGGATTAGCATAAATCGGCATAAATGCAGGATTAATCAAAATCAGGGCTGTATTACTGTCGCTCAGAGCGGACTTCCTTGATAAAGCCCGAACTGCCCAACACATTTGTAAAAGTAAAGTTCCGAAAATTAAATAAATTAACAGTATGACTGGGCCGGCCGTCACCTAATATCACGTTAAGTTGCTAAACTTTCGCTAATGACAATGTTAGCATTAACTCGTGAATTAACTTCTCTTTGACACATTCATATACGCCACTCACAAGATCAGGGTTTGTCTCTGCTTAGTCGTTGTCTTTGTTTTGTTTTGTAAAATTTTTATATTTCGAGCCAAAATTTCTTATGACATTGAAAGGCAAAGTCGTTCTTTGCAACTCCACTAACATTTTTTCCTCACACGTCGACATTTAAAAATTCTTCTGCGAATCAGAAGTTTCGATTGAACCCGCGCTAACGGTGAATTAATGATAAGCGCGGGTTCAACAAAAATTTCTGTTTCACACAGTAATGTTTAGATTACTTGCAAATAACGACTTTGCCGTTGAACATCATAAGAAGTTTTGGGTCTAAATGGTTGCTAGGAATCTCGCGCCGCGTCATTCACAATAATGCACATTTAGACTAATTTTGTATAAGGAAGATGTCACTTTGTGAATTATTGTGAATGACGCGGAGCGAGATTCCTTAACACCGTTTAAATATCGAAATTTTACCAAGAGAAATGTAGCGAACGACACACTCGAAATGCAATTTTCAACTTTTCCTCCCTCGTTGAAGAATGGTTATTTACATGCTACATGCGTCGAAAACCGTACTTTTCATGTTTTAGGCACTTCTTTCGACGCCCTCAGCAGGTAAAATCCATTACATAACTAGGGATAAAAATGAAAAGTCTCGTTTTAGTGTGTTTATTGACCTCGGCTTGACTTCTGATCAACAAAATTCACACGAAAACTCTACTTTTCATCTTTTTATCCCTAGTTATGTAAAATACTATTGTTTACCAAGGGAGAAAACAAAAGAAAGTTTGCGACCGGAGCGAAGCGAGAGCTGCAATTTGCTCGAGTTGGGATTTCTAATTTCTCCCCTCTACTGAAAATTCGGACGTCTTTGCTGCGAAAACGTTGTGTTTGTTTACCTCAGCCAAAAAGCTGGACATTAATTTGTTTCAACATTTTTCAAAACCAAAACAAAGTTTAAAAAAATCTTGCACACTCCATGGAAGAAACAAGTGGTGAGAAAAAAAAAATTCAACTGAAGTGTTATCGGATAGAGCCATCTTCTCACCGCATTTGAGTGCTACAAATAGGATTACAACAGAAAACGTTGCATTATGCAAAATTGCTCGTATGTTCCGTTGAAAAGTAGAGTTTAAGAGTGATATCGCCAAAACTTGAACCAATTTCAAAACAACGGCTCAGCGATCCGGGCAAGCTATAGCTCGTTTGAATCGTCTTTCAATTCTGAGAAATAGGGATCTTTTACTTTTTCTGTTAGTTTCCCATTTTCGGAGTGAACTCGTGAAAAATATTTTTTCTGTGGAGATTTTAACTGCTTTTAGTTAAGGTCTTAAGCTATGTATTCTTAAAACAACTTTTTTTGTAAAAAAAAACTGGATTTTTGACACATTTTCCATAGCTGGGAACGGTCGTGACCTCTTGTGAAGTACAAATTACATCTTGGGTGACCATTTATTGACTGTAAATGAACGATGCGCATCTCTGCTTTACAATAAGCCCATATTCGGTGCAAACAATTGAGTTTCTGTTCATTTTGTGAAGTCAAAGAAATGAGGTTTTCCACCTACTACGAAGTAGGAGGAAAGCAACATTTTCAAGGCCAATGATCACTCGGTTCAGGACAATTTCGAGCTGAACATGTAATTTTGATTTAGTTTATTTCATTCCCATCGCTCCAGTCTGTTTGAAGACCAAAAACAAGTTGAAAACACTGAAAAATATGGGTCTACTGAAGCGACATTTTACTTCGACTAACTTTGTGGCTTGCAACACAATTTTTCTGGGGTGTATTATACGTGGAACGAAAGAGGGTAAGTCCAGCTACAACACCCTATAGTCAGTTCAGCGGAAAAGTTCTGTTGCAAGCCAGCAGCACTGTCCAAACATTCACCATTTTTTGAGTCATAAGTCCAGAACGGGTGGCTATCCTTACCGATGATTATACTCGTTTTGAAGGTCTGCCAGAGGCCTACATTCCTACAACATTTCACATTTTAGAAAGATTTCTATCTCGAGCTATCACCGAAAAACTGTTTTCACGACCCATTGACATGCTATTACTTTCACGAGTTCACTCCGAAAATGGGAAACTAACAGAAAAAGTAAAAGATCCCTATTTCTCAGAATTGAAAGACGATTCAAACGAGCTAAAGCTTGCCCGGATCGCCGAACCATGGTATTCATTTTCACCAAAATTGGTTCAAGTTTTGGCGATATCACTCTTAAGTGTAAATTTTGTTGATCCGAGGCGAAGCTGAGGTCAATAAACACACGAAAACAAGACTTTCTATTTTTATCCCGAGTTATTTAACCCTTAGGAGACGTGTTGTTTTAATACAACAATTTCAAAAAAATTTTGTACTGAAATGCAACAAAAATGCAACAATGCAACACTTTTGGTCTACCGTTAGTAATCATAGAGTTTTAATGGATTTTACATGCTTTTCGACCATAAATCTATTTTCTAGTTTTCCCCAGGTGTGTAATAAGCCACTTTCGACCCTAAGGAAAACAGGAACGATATTATCCAAAAAACGAAAATGTCGTCTAAAAAATGGTATTATCGTCCAAAAAAAGTATAATATCGCCCTTTTAAGAATTGTTTGGAAATTTAAACCTTTAATCTGAATCAGAGTAATTATCCACATACTGCTATTCATCTGTTATCGATAACGACGACAAAAATAATGACAAGCTCTGGGTAATATGGTACTTTATACAGTCAAATGCATGTTAAAAAAATTGAAGTACAAGATTTGAAATCAACAGATTAAAAATACTTTGATCGATGGAAGTAATAGATCCGATAATAATACTGGTCATATGCTTGTCGTCTGTAACAGGTTAACACATTGAAATTAATTGCGGCTTGTCAACTTTCGGCACCCTGGACTTTACTTAAATAGGCGAGGAATGCCTCCAAATAAATTTCTTAAAATCCAAAACTGAATTCTAGATTTTTAGAAATTTATTTGGAGGTATTCCACGACTATTTAAGTAAAGTCCAGGGTGCCGAAAGTTAACAAGCTGCAATTATTTTGAATGTGTTAAAGAATTCGTCAGAAAATTGAAACTTCCACCCGGATCAGAGTAATTTTCCTTTTAATAATTTTTTGAAAATTAGGCTTTTGTCCAAACCAGAGTTATTTTCCTTTTACGAATTATTTGGAAACTTAAGCTTTTCATCCGAATCAGAATAATTTACCTTTTAAAAATTAATCGTCTAAAAAAACGATAAAGTCGTACCGAAAATGAGTACTCAATTGACAATATCTTATTTCACATTTGAGATGATACTATCGTCCTGTGAGAAAATTTTTTGAACGATAATATCGTTCCTGATGATATTGACCTTGTAGAAATGTCGACTCTCCTGATATAGGTATTTCTACTCAATTTTAAGCTTTAGTATTAGGCTTAAACAGGTTAAACAATATAAAAGGCAACATAATGGGGAAATGCTGCTTGGAAACTATAAAGCTCAAATGTAATAGATTTTGTGCAATCCTAGTACATTTACGCCTGTCCGCGCTATATTTTCTGGTTCACTTCTATAACATTTCATGGATATTTATCAAGTGAAGGTATTTCACCAGAAAATAGAGCTCAAAGAACGGAGTACCGCCATCAGCAATTCAAAATTGACAGTGTGTTTCCAGCCTGAGGCTCTCGCAAAAAAGTCATTATCATAATGTTCGATACTGCCCATATCAGTAAATGAAAAGGATGAACTTACAATTGCATGGAAATTTAAATTTAATGTTGTCCGCGTTTGAAATCAAATAAAAGTTGAAACTAATCCGACTAATCGAACAGATAAATTTTATGGAAAGCAGTATAACTACGGCAAAATCGAATGTTGTATTTTATATTTTCGTTTGTTTGGAATTGGTCTAGGCATTGACAATAAAAAAAAATATTTGAAAATCATTGAAACTCGTACAACACGGCGGCGTATACTATAGGCCATAAATAAATATTTTTGTAATTTTTCAGCAAAATTTCGATTAATATTCATTGGATTTATTGACATGGCAAAAAGTATGTGTACATCCATATTTTGCAACCGATATGTACATATATATATATAAATATGTAAATATAACTCCACTTAGAGTTTGCGTCAAAAGTTTGCAAATAAATATTTTATTTGCCGGCAATAAAAATTAATTGGAGTGCTTTGACAGTGTTATGATTTAAAGAGTATAGAGTTGACATCCTGTCGACTTTTTTTCAATAAAAATAAAGTTTCAATTAAAAAGAGCAAATAAAAATGAGCCTCATGCCGACTAAGTAAAAATGAAATGTGATGGAGTGATGGAGAAAAAAATGTTCCCATTAAAAAGCACTATGCGTGCGCCTGTAGTGAGTACTTAACAGCACGTATTGCTAAGTTGTTTTCTTTAAGTAACGTCGACAAACGTAATGAATAACTATGGGTAATGTGGTCTGGTCCCTTATATATAGTAAAATGCATGTTAAAACAAAATGAAGTACAAGATTTGAAATCAACAGATTAAAAATAATTTGATCAATGGAAGTAATAGACCAGATAATAATACTGCCGTCTGTAACAGGTTAAAATAAAGTTTTGAAAAATAAAGTTGAAATGCCTGTAAGGGCCTTAAGCGTTAACAAACTAATAGTTTTTCGGTTTTCACAATCTTAAAATAAGATTTAAGAGAACTTGAAAGCTAATTTAAGCTTTTTCCATTATTTTGTTTGGTATGTATACTCTTCAACTGGCTGTCAGCTAATGAAAGTGTGAATCATTGACTATTTTTGAGCCTAAAAATGTCTCGTATTTTTCTAAATTTTCAAAAATTTTTAGACTTTCTCATTTTTCTCTTACTTTTGTGAAAATTTGTAAAAATGTAGGAAAATTCGGGAAAATATTTTTCCAAAAATAGTCTCTGATGACATTGGCAAATATAGATGGATTAATTGGAAAATCAACCGTGCAGCTTTTCAGTCTTCTAATGGCGGAGGAATATTTACTGAAAGTCAAAACCTCACTAATTTCAAGGGGCATAGAGATTACGAAAATATTGAGAGAAGAAACATTATATTTCTTTCATATATGGAAAAAGCATTGATTGATGTGAAAACCTCCGTTAGCCTGTAGACACAATTTTGTTCCAGTACGTCACTCTATTCTCTGGTGAAGTAGCAACTCAATAGCGTAATGTGTTGACTGAGGTTTCATATAGAAATAGTGCTTCTATTTGTACGTAAATGCTGTTTGGAAACTAATGTTCAAATGTAATTGATTTTTTTATACTTCTAGCACATTTTGTAATAAAATTCCAAATTCACTGCTATGACGTTTCATGGAAGTTTGTCAGAATCTAGTTATTTCACCAGAAAATAGAGCGTCCGAATGAACAAATTGTGGCGCTTCTACATACGGTTATTCATCTGTTATCGATAACGACAACGAAAATAATGACAAACTCTGGGTAATATGATACTTTATATAGTAAAATGTATGTTAAAAAATTGAAGTACAAGATTCAACCGATTAAAATACTTTGATCGATGGAAGGAATAGACCCGATAATAATACTGGTCATATGCTCCGGTGAAATATCCATGAAATGTCATAGTAGTGAAGTTAGTTCATGTTCACAAATAATAGTAATTTTATGACGAAATGCACTAGTTTTACTAGTTATACAAAGTTCTATTACATTTGCGCTTTAGTTTCCTAACAACATCTCGTCCAGCCCCTTGTGTCAGAAAAAGTCGGCTAACTAGCTTTAAGTTTTTCGATTTTTTTTCTTTATATCATGTGATTGAGCATGAAAAACTGAGAAACTATTTTTTTCTAGAAAATGGAAAATCGCTTTTCCGGCCGGAAAAGCGGTTTATGTCAAAAATTTAAAAGTCTTGAAGGGTCTTTGGGTTTGAAGGGCATCTTCAACATCAAGAGCTAGTTTTGTGACTAGGATTCATTTCTAAAATGTTGTTGACGTCCCTATTTTGCTTAGAAGTAAATACTAAATAATCTTGGAAAATGTCAGTTCTTGGAGCCGTGGAAATGCTGGCTTATATCTGGACCTCCAGGAACTGGTTTAGTCTGCCACGCAGAATTCGAGCGGCAATGACCCGAAAAGCCTTCATTTTTAATTAAATCGGTTTCGAATTGACACGGTGTGGGTCAAACTTTAGGAATTTTCCGTGCCATTTTGGGAAAAGCCCTATATCGACGCCATTTGCTTTCAAATGAAAAAAGTCGTACCATTAAATGTTGGTATTAAGTCAGGCTTTCAAGGAAGAATTTTTGAATTAAGTTGTCACATTCGGTTGATATTTGACTTTTCATTTTTTTCATATAAACCGATTTTCCGGCTGGAAAAGCGATTTTTCATTTTCCAGTACAAATTTAGGTCTACACTTTTTCATGTTCAATGACATGACATAAAAAAAAAAATTGAAAAACTTAAAGCGAGCGAGTTGAGACAAGGGGCTGGACTATTTGAGTATTGCTGCCTTTACATTAATTCATTCCATTGATTAATATTTTCGCTCCATTTTCCATGAATTCCTACACGACAGACAACTTTCGCATGAAGCAGCCAGTAAACCAGAATATATTGGATGCTCCTACGTAATTCATTAATTCGGACACAATTCTATGATCATCGCAAAGTCAGTCGTGTGTTTTTGAGCAACGTGCTTCAGTAACTTTTTTTTCGACATTCATCGCTAACGAACGAATCGGTATCCTCAATTCGCAAAACTATGAAGCCATCTGTGAAAGTTTTAAATTAATTTACTGAAAATACACCTTCACATCCCGACAAGACGTGAAAATAAAGCGGAAAGCTTTAAAATCCTCTGACTCGATCAAATAATTTTCCGACACATTGCGAAAATTTTTATATTTCCAAAGCGAACCCATAAAACCCATAAATTCTGTAAAACTTTTTCAGATTCAGATTAAAGGTAAAGAAACATGATTTCGTTGTATATTTGAACCGAATAATGTTCCATTCAATATATTTTTACGTTCACAAAAAAAAAATTCTTGTTTATTATTGCCTGCAAAGTTAAAGATTTTTTCTTATGCAAAATCATCTACGTGTATATTTTGTTGGGAGTAACAACGTTTGACTTTCATTCGCCAATTTTCATTCTTTTTTTCTTCTTCATCTGAAGCACGCAATAAATATTTATGAGTTGAGTTTTTTTTTGAAAATCATAAGCCGCTTAACAAGTCACAAATCACAATATATAAAAATTTTAAAACGTTTTCGGAACGAGAAAGTTATTCAAAACGGTAAGGGTTCACTATAACTTTTACGAAACTCATTATCAGTTTACGGTTTCATGGCTGCATTATTGTATCCAATAAGAAGTTTATTTGGCAGCCAAGGTTCATTAAATAGTTGGATTCTGTTCGACATCAAATGCGACATTTGTATGACAGTTTTTTTTTTTTTTTTTTTTTAATTGTTTGTTTAATCAAATCAAGTTTATACAGTTTGTTTACAAATAATTCTTGTTAAAAATAAATTTACAGTCTGCCAGACTTTTCCAAATTTATGTATGAAATTTCATCATTTTAAGTAATACTAGACTTAAAAATTAAAAAAAAATTGAAATTTAATTGGAATAAATGAAATTGCAATAGGTTCATCACCTTGTAGATTGAAAATAGCACGAAAAACAATCAATATTCTAAATTTTTTGAGTAAATACTTAACCTAGGGTTACAACAAAGTTTGTTGTGATCAAATCAAATTTGAAAGAAATCGTAATTCTCATAATCAGTTCGTATACAGTGGTCATTTTGGTGATACGAAATTACAAATAGGGATGCGGTTGTGTCTATAATGACAATAGCTTGGAATTATGGCCTCCTAACAGCGAGTGGGGAGGTTTATAGGTACAGTTAGCAATTCTTTCTGCTGAAAAGCTGCCAAATTCACTAATAACGTTGTTATCATGTGAATACGTCTTGCTAAGCATATTCATAGCCAAATCGTACAGGTGTACGTTAAGCCTCGGCACTTTCGTAACTTTGTGCAGTTCTTCAGTAGATAAATACTTAAAGTTCGTTCTCGATCTTCTGAAATTGATTGCCATACGTAGGCATCTATTTTCAAAGACTTTTAACCTCCTAATCAAGTACTTTGGCAAACTATGCCAAACCGCGACGGCATAAGTTAGAACCGGCAGTTTATGTAAACCGGTGTTAGCTTTCAGAAGCATCCTGTTCACATGTTCGTTGTGTTTAAGGTTTGGTTGAACGTAGTAACCCAAGAAACGAACGCTATCCTTGAAAGGGATTTTTGTGCCATTCATTTCAATGCCACAAGCTTTTTCATTTTTGGGACGCCCGCGGTTGGACCTCTGAATGAAAAGAGCTTCAGATTTTTCCACATTTACTCTAATTTTCCAAATCTGATAGTATCTGTGCAACTTGTGAAGGTGGCTTTGTACATTTGACTTAGCTCTGCTCAGGGATAATCTCGTAGAAAAAGTACTTGTATCATCTGCAAAGACGGTCAGAGTAGTGTTCATATGCGTCGGCAAATCAATCATGAAAATGATAAAGAGTAAAGGTCCTAGTATGGATCCTTGCGGTACCCCATCATTCACTGTTATTGGGTCGGAGAGCTGGTGTCCCAACTTAACTCTGTAACTACGTCCTTTGAGGTAGGAGAAAATAATTCTGATGAGATAATCAGGAAACTTCAAGTTTATCAGTTTATATATGAGTCCTTCAACCCACATAGTGTCGAAAGCTTTTTCAATGTCTAGAAAAGCGGCTATTGTAAACTTCCCATCGTTAAAACCCATTATTGCTTCTTCAAATAACCTTATGAGAGCATGAACGGTAGAGTGCTTGCTCCTAAAGCCGAATTGGCTGTTTGGCAATAAGGCATTTGTGTCGCAGTATTGTAATATTCTTACATGCAGGACTTTTTCGAGTACTTTACTCAAACTGTTCAATAGACTAATGGGTCTAAAAATTTTTGCCTCGTTAGCGGGCTTGCCTGGTTTGGGTATCGGTATAACATGGGCTTCCTTCCATGAATCAGGGTAGTATCCTATGCTCAGAATACAATTAATCAATTTAGCGAGGAATTCGAGTGCAGACCTGGGAAGCTTTTTCAAGACAATATTTGGGATAGCATCCGGTCCATACGACTTTTTATTTTTCAAATTTTTAAGAATTATTCTAATTTCCTCAGGATCCGTCAAACGTAGCTCAAACAAATTTGACGATGACTTCTGAGAGACAGTGATCATCATTAATCTGTTAGTGCTCAATCGTCAATATTGTTTAATAGAAAATCTTTTACTTCATTTGTTTTAACATCCAATTTAACCTACATAAGACCGTCGTTCATCGCTTATTTTTGTTGTCATTAACAGATGATTTTGACTCTAATTTTTTGTATAAAATTGAAAGGTTTTATGCGTCAAGATCAAGACATTGTATATATACTATACAAGGACACTTTCAAAGTAGAAGTAAAATTAGAGATCTTTTCAGGGTTCCTTTCATCCAAAGTCGATTTCAATCAAACTTAATCGTTGCCGGATAGCCTCGTCACAACCGAAAAGAGAGACCGCTGATTTAATGATTAGCTTACAAGTTTTTGGATAGTCATAATATAGGTAGAATTACGAGATAAATGAGTTGATGAACCTGTTACAGACGGCTGTCATCTGTTATCGACAACGACAGTAATAATAAACGACAAGCTCTGACTAAAGAGTTCTTTTATAGCAAAAAGCAAGTTCTAAACAAATGAAGTAAAAGATTTCTGAAATCAATCTATGAAAATCTTCGATCAAATGAAGTAATAGATCAGATAGTAAAACTGTTGGTATGCTTGCCGTCTGCGACAGATTAATGTTTTCCAGTCCGACAAATTATCATCAAACCTGGTGACTTCTTCTGTTTAAAGTATATCGCTCTGTGTTACATGCAAAATCTATTACTTCATTTGTTCTAACAAACGTTTTGCTATATATAATTCAATGCTGGCAGACCTCATATTTATTTTTTGTCTTTGCTGTCGACAACATATGACTCGCCGTTTCTAAAAGGTATCTGCTACACATGTTCCTAGCATATTTACATAGATAATATTTGAAGGTTGATGGCATCAGAATCAGAATAGACTCTGCATTTCTTTCGTACATACAGGAGTCATGTGTACTTAGTGTGAGTTTAAAGCAAGGGTACGTATGCATCAGAGGCCTTTTGACGTCTTAAATACGAGTGTTACTACTAGAAACAGTGCTATCCGTGATAAATATGTCACGTAAAGCATAAAAATTCGTCCTGTTTCATGAAAGAATTCGATTTTTTTTTCAAATTTTTCTTTATTAAATTGTGGTGCAATGAATGCAATAAATTTTGGTTAATATTCACGTATAATCCATATTTCGGCAAACTGTACAACAAAATAACAATATAGCAAATAACACTTCGTAGCGTAGGTGGTTGAAAATGAAGTGTGTGGCTGATGGCAGCATTTGTGGAATAATTGAAATAGTTGTAGTTTCAGCTAATGCGACTACAAGATAAGCCAACAATATTATGGAATTGAATAAGGTATAGGTATGCTTGGTTTAAGGTAAATGACGTGTGTGCATGTAAGAAGAATGTCACCAAACCGAGAGTTGTAGTGATTAAATCAAACAACAAAATTAGGGGTAAAGTCAAAGCAAATGCAATTTAACGAAGACGTCAAATCTCATTTTGCCAAAGAGCATTGTAAATAAATACCTTGCGTACGCTTTGAATGAGTTTTGAATTCAAAACGTTAACGTTGTGCTAAGTAAGTGTGGTGCATCGTAGACAAATATTTATTTTCATCTCCGATAATGTTCCCTAAATCGTCAACAACGAAATCATCAAAAAATTGAACTCAAAATTTATAAAGCGTGCTTTGGCCTGATCGTCCCTTAACCTTTATTGTAAATGCAACAAAAAAGACTGTGTCGAAAATATTATGAAGAGTTTGGCGAGTGATTTCACTCTAAGAAAATAGCAAATCAAGTATGCAATTGAATTGATAACAATCATGATACCCGTGATTCGGGGTATAAATACAGGGCAATTGTACAGAATAGAATCAGAATAAACACAACTACTGAACGGGCAACATGCCCTAAGTAACGAGTTTTTTCTCAAGTCGATGTACTGGCACATGCGTGTTGGGGAGAATATACCTCCAGTACAAGTAGAACCATCGATGCAGCGGCCGACCGACGAATTTCAGAAGAATTAAAATTCTCAACATGGCGCCCAACGTGTGTGGAAGGTTTGTGTCATCAATGGTTCAGCGGCAGCAGCAACAAGGCAAGACGTAACATTGGTCGTAATGTTACAAGGCTGGTTGGTCGAGTCAATTTGGTTGGCAGATCGAATTGATGGTCGTCGTAACGTCCAGCAAAAAGAAGTTATTGGCACGTAGCAGTAGCAACGAGAAGAAGAAGAAGAAGAAGGCTGATTGGTCGAATCAATTTGGTGGAAGAATCGAATTGATGGTTGTCGTAACGCCCAGCAAAAGAAGTCTTTAACAGCAGCAGCAAGTAGAAGATGGTCAGCAGAAGAGGAAGGCTGGTTTGGTGGTCGAAATTTAATTGATGGTCGTCGTAACGTCCAGCAAACTAGAGAGTCATTGTCAGGTGTCATTGGCACCAGGAAGAAAGAAATCAGACGCTGGTTGGTCGATGCAGAAGTTGATGGTCGTCGTAATGTCCAGCGAAGAAGGTCAATTGGCATTCGTCATTGGCAGCAGGAAGAAGAAGAACGTCATAGAAGGAAGAAATTAGCAAGGCTGGTTGGTCGAGTCAATTTGGAGATTGATGGTCGTCGTAACGCCCAGCAAAGAAGGTCATTGGCAGAAGATATTGACAGCACGAAGAATCAATGTAGAACAAGGAAGAAGTTGCATTCTGGTTGGTTGAATCGATGGTCATCGTAACAATCCAGAAACATCAGCAAAGATTATGAAATCATGGTATGGTTTCCTCAGCATTTCGGATACCATAGATGGGAGAGTAGACGATTCAGCGAAAGAATTGGTGGAAGAGGCAGATTGACATATTTTCGTTTGGAGTTTCCTCGTGACCTGCGGAAACTGGTGGGAGTGTCGAAAATATTATGAAGAAAATAGCAAATCAAGTATGCAATTGAATTGAAAACAATCATGATACCCGTGATTCGGGGTATAAATACAGGGCAATTGTACAGAATAGAGGCAGAATAAACACAACTACTGAACGGGCAATATGCCCTAAGTAACGAGTTTTCTCAAGTAGATGTACTGGCACATGCGTGTTGGGGAGAATATCCCTCCAGTACTAATAGTAAATAGAACCAGCGATGCAGCGGCCGACCGACGAATTTAGAAGAATTAAAATTCTCAACAGACTGCTCACAATTATGGCGCAGCCCGCAACCTGTTACAGATACCATCTGTTATCGACAACGACAGCAATAATAAACGACACCCTCTGACTAATGAAGTCTTATATAGCAAAAAGCACGTTCAAAACAAATGAAGTTTTTTTTTTTTTTTTTTTTTCGCTTTGAATAAATAAATAATGAAGTAAAAGATTTCGGAAATCAATATCTGAAAATCTTCGGTCAAATGAAGTAATAGTTTGAATAGTAAAACTGTTACTATACTTGCCGTCTGTGACAGGTTAAAGAACACAACAAGCAGTACCTCATTGGAGTTACGCAGAGAAACTTGATAACTATGCAGACGACCTCTAATGTGTCTACTTGTATAATCTTCTGGTAAATTTCTTAATTTATGAACTATTTTAGAGTGTAGAAGCGTTGTATGTGAAACATATTTACAGAATTGTATCAATAGCAGCAACTTAATATGTTCATTTCAATAATAATTGTGATGTTCGTGTACCTTTCCTTTAAAACGGAGGAGACGTATTTGGTGAAAAATCTTTATGCGGTTGGTGGTATGTAATCGTGTCATTGCTGCCATCTTTTTGTTTGCAACCGAATAAAATAGAAATTTTAACATTTGATTTAGGAGAATCGCGAAAAACTCATTAAAAAACTGCAAACATATAAATCAGGTAAAAGAAGCCCTTTTTCAACAAAAATTTGAACGCTATACTAACACTCTCTAATTTATGATAAATTATTCGTTTCTAAAACGTTTGAGCTATCACGATCTGTGCCTGTTTTTGTACTATAGACCGCCATCTTGAATAACAGCCCCATCTACAAACTTTAGCATCTATTTCATTTTTTTGTAGGAAAAAGAAAAGATCAGGAAAGGCAAATCAATTTAGTTTAGTGAAATTGGACAAATATTGGATTTTATAGGGCCAAATTTGTTTTCGCGTTTTCGGCTTGGCAACCCCGGGCGCTGTACTCGTGGTCCCTCAATCTACTGTAATCCACAATAAAATCTATTTTCGCAATTCCGGTCCATAATCATCACCTTTACATGCATCCATTTAATGTCGTTTTGAAGGTATTTATTTAACTGTATTCCCGGACACAGCGCAATATGAACTTTTTTTTCGCACGCAGTGCGTTATCAACTTTTTTCGCACGCTAAAGAACCTATTACCTTCAACGAAGGCTAAATTTTTATAAATAAAAATCTTGCATTGACCAGAAATCGAACCCCCGCCCCGACACCAAAAGGTTTTTGAGCACAAAGCAGCAACTTTAGCCATTCGGCTATAGAGTCACACAATTATACCGAACGTATTGTTGAAGCGTATATACTAAGCATTGCAGGGTCCACTTTTTAGAAACTTTTAGAGAAAATCGAGAAATTCAAGAAACTTTGAGAAATTCAAGAAACTTCGAGAAATTCAAGAAATTTCGAGAAATTTCAAGAAATTAAAGAAATTAGTTTCCAAAAAGTAGGCCCTGAAGCATTGACTACTCGATTTCATTCAACGCGCCTCTTTACATCACATTGCAATGTGTATTATAATGCAGCCTTCTTGATCGTTCAAATGAATTTCTGTATACATAAGAATTTTAGAACAAAATGTAGGACATGTTTTGCATTGGAAAGGTGATTATGGCCTGAAATTGCGAAAAACGTTGTATCTACCACGGTAGGTATGCCGGTATTTTTTCGCACACGACGTCTTGTCCTTCATACCTTCATACCTACCTTGGTAGATAAATAACTATTAGTTAATTGCTGGAAAATGTTTTTTGTCATCTAAATCAAACCAAACCTCATTAGTCAAAAAATTTCCAATCTAGTTTTGTCTACTTTTGTTTTAGTAAATTCTTTTATCTACCTAGGTGAAAAAATAGCAGTGAAAAAGTGCTATTATTTCGCCGTCGGTAGATAGAAAAGCGTATTCACCTCTGTCCACATGTTTATTATAGACACTTGGGGTTATAACATTCGCCTTCCGCTCATGCAATTACTCCCCAAGTGTCTAAATAAACATGTAAACAGAGGTAAATAATCTACTATTATCACATACGCGCAGTGTTCGGATGTCAAAATTACTTAACTAGAAAAATTCAAAAATTACACTTCAGGTCTCATTCACATCAGATAGCTATAAAGCATCTTTCTGGTCTTTTTAACGTTGCGCTTTAGCAACGAACTAAACGAACAACGATGAAGACCAACCTATTACCACCTACAGCACGAGGCTAATAGGTTAATAATGCCTACAAATTGAAATAGCTTAAAGCTGAAATGCCTACAAATTGAAGCAGCTTAAAGCTGAAATGCCTGCAAATTCAAAGAACTAAACGCTGAAATGCCTACGAATTTAGCTAAATAACTGAAATGCCTACAAATTCAAATAACTAAACGCTGAAATGCCTACGAATTTAGCTAAATAACTGAGATGCCTGCAAATTCAAATAACTAAACGCTGAAATGCCTACGAATTTAGCTAAATAACTGAAATGCCTCATAAGTTTAACTAAACAACTGAAATTCGTTCGGGATTTCAGCCAACGAATCGTCAAAGCTTGATTGCAAGAACGAACAGAGCTTTTATGCTCTTCCCTTACCCACGGTTCACGTTAAGTGATTGAATCAATGAAAGAGAAGCTGTTTCGACCTCCGAATACGATGGTGGTCACAGGACAGTATAGAACTGTCCATCATCAGTTGCTTCCATCGTATTCGTTCACAAGACAGCGTAAATTTTCGATTGAACAAGTTTTGAAAATTTACATAGAAAAATTGCCATCTTCGATGGAATGTTCGGATACTAATGGATGGCTACTTTGAAAACCCAACATGTAGCAAAAAACACGAGCGAAAATTCATCACATTTGAACAACAAACAAAACACAAAGTCAGCGACATCGTACTCACGATCACACAATTTCAACCAAATTCTTTCCCAATGAATCACCAAATTGATCTCCTGGCTCGCATACGCACATTTAAACACGAAAACCACGCCAGAATCCATGAAACACCAAGGAAATTCAACGAATTTCAATCAACAAAATGAAAACAGCACACCGAATGAATCAGCCTCAAGACAATATTCTATTGCAGGTAACTCCGATTTCGTTATTTAACTGCCATACAAGCGTCCAAGTGGTTTCGTAGCTGCCCACCATCCAAATTCTCCATCGAGTCATAACGTCCGTAAAGACTCGTGAAATGGTCAACATCATTGTAAGTTTAGTCGGTAATACACGTTACAAGTTTTACATCGCATTCACATCAGATAGCTATAAAGCTTCTTTCTGGTCTTTTTAACGTTGCGCTTTAGCAACGAACTAAACGAACAACGATGAAGACCAACCTATTACCACCTACAGCACGAGGCTAATAGGTTAATAATGCCTACAAACTGAAATAGCTTAAAGCTGAAATGCCTACAAATTGAAGCAGCTTAAAGCTGAAATGCCTGCAAATTCAAATAACTAAACGCTGAAATGCCTACGAATTTAGCTAAATAACTGAGATGCCTGCAAATTCAAATAACTAAACGCTGAAATGCCTACGAATTTAGCTAAATAACTGAAATGCCTCATAAGTTTAACTAAACAACTGAAATTCGTTCGGGATTTCAGCCAACGAATCGTCAAAGCTTGATTGCAAGAACGAACAGAGCTTTTATGCTCTTCCCTTACCCACGGTTCACGTTAAGTGATTGAATCAATGAAAGAGAAGCTGTTTCGACCTCCGAATACGATGGTGGTCACAGGACAGTATAGAACTGTCCATCATCAGTTGCTTCCATCGTATTCGTTCACAAGACAGCGTAAATTTTCGATTGAACAAGTTTTGAAAATTTACATAGAAAAATTGCCATCTTCGATGGAATGTTCGGATACTAATGGATGGCTACTTTGAAAACCCAACATGTAGCAAAAAACACGAGCGAAAATTCATCACATTTGAACAACAAACAAAACACAAAGTCAGCGACATCGTACTCACGATCACACAATTTCAACCAAATTCTTTCATAATGAATCACCAAATTGATCTCCTGGCTCGCAAACGCACATTTAAACACGAAAACCACGCCAGAATCCATGAAACACCAAGGAAATTCAACGAATTTCAATCAACAAAATGAAAACAGCACACCGAATGAATCAGCCTCAAGACAATATTCTATTGCAGGTAACTCCGATTTCGTTATTTAACTGCCATACAAGCGTCCAAGTGGTTTCGTAGCTGCCCACCATCCAAATTCTCCATCGAGTCATAACGTCCGTAAAGACTCGTGAAATGGTCAACATCATTGTAAGTTTAGTCGGTAATACACGTTACAAGTTTTACATCGCATTCACATCAGATAGCTATAAAGCTTCTTTCTGGTCTTTTTAACGTTGCGCTTTAGCAACGAACTAAACGAACAACGATGAAGACCAACCTATTACCACCTACAGCACGAGGCTAATAGGTTAATAATGCCTACAAACTGAAATAGCTTAAAGCTGAAATGCCTACAAATTGAAGCAGCTTAAAGCTGAAATGCCTGCAAATTCAAATAACTAAACGCTGAAATGCCTACGAATTTAGCTAAATAACTGAAATGCCTACAAATTCAAATAACTAAACGCTGAAATGCCTACGAATTTAGCTAAATAACTGAAATGCCTCATAAGTTTAACTAAACAACTGAAATTCGTTCGGGATTTCAGCCAACGAATCGTCAAAGCTTGATTGCAAGAACGAACAGAGCTTTTATGCTCTTCCCTTACCCACGGTTCACGTTAAGTGATTGAATCAATGAAAGAGAAGCTGTCTCGTTTTCGCTTATATGATAAAATAGAGTACATACTTACCACACTTGTCACTATCAGTCTCGGCAAGCATCGACTTCTTCGTGACAAGTGTGTAATATATATAAGTTTAGAAGTTTTTGGTAGATTTCATTAATTTCAGTAAATAAAATTACCAACACCCACCTGAAGTCGTTCCAAAATTTATAAAAGGAAAATGTTTTTTAATGTGTAGGCATCCTGTACGCTGTATTTACATTGTCTGCGATGAGAATGTAAATGAAATTTACATGTTAGGTTTTTCGATGATTTACATGCTATGCGCGATCATTTACATGCTCGGTCGGAAATTTTTCGATGATTTTGTTTATGTTTTCACTTCTCACAAATCGCGATATAAATTGGAATTTACACAGGCAAAACTATTTTTTGGTACACGTGCCATCGATACAATTAAAAAAACACTAAAATCACAACTGAATTTGTAATTTGAAACAACAAAATAAAAAAAATTTCACTGAAACTGAGAATGACAACAAGGAGATGCGGGAAATCAGAAACAAAACTACATTTTTTATTTACATCTTTAAAAAAAAATTCTATTTAAAATCGCTTGATAAGATTGTAGTGTAGGCAATTGAGTCGTACAACTTTACTATTGCATAGAAAAATAGGTCAGCATCCTCTTAAATATTTTTGTGTAACAGTAACTTATTAACCGTACGAAGAAACACCTTTGGATTTTTGGCTAAAACATGAAGAATCGATTTTTTTAACTGTGAAAATTCTATGTTTCCAGTTTTGTGGCTGATCACAATGTGAATGTGAGATACTCTCAGAGTTCTACAACAACCAAATACAAAGTATACAGTAGAAGGTTCCAAAAATAACCAAATAAAATTGTACCAAGTCATACAAATCGAAACACTCCGATCCGAAACATGTTTAGAAGACTCTGCAGAATTCTGCGAATCTTGAAGACAGTGATACCGTACATCAAATGCAATGGAAGCGAAGGGAAAATGAATTTTGCCTGGTTTATGGTCCTCATAGACAGAGGACCTCGGCATTGCACGATATTTGTTTCTAAATTTGGTCACCCATGTCAAAAATGGTCTAAAATATCAGTCGATACTGTCCAGAATCTGGAAATAATCTGCAATTCTGGAAAAATTGGTCACTTACATCAAACGCAATGGAGGCGAAACGAAATTTAATTTTGTCTGGTTTATGGCATACATAGACAGAGGACCTGGGCATTGCACGATATTTATTCCAAAACAGGGTCACCCATATCAAAAATAAGTCGAAATATTAGTTTGAAATCAGTCGATACCGTGCAATATTGCACGGTAACGACGGTTTATTTACCCATTTTTCACGCTATTTTTGATATGGGTGACCCTGTTTTGGAATAAATATCGTGCAATGCCCAGGTCCTCTGTCTATGTATGCCATAAACCAGACAAAATTAAATTTCGTTTCGCCTCCATTGCGTTTGATGTAAGTGACCAATTTTTCCAGAATTGCAGATTATTTCCAGATTCTGGACAGTATCGACTGATATTTTAGACCATTTTTGACATGGGTGACCAAATTTAGAAACAAATATCGTGCAATGCCGAGGTCCTCTGTCTATGAGGACCATAAACCAGGCAAAATTCATTTTCCCTTCGCTTCCATTGCATTTGATGTACGGTATCACTGTCTTCAAGATTCACAGAATTCTGCAGAGTCTTCGAAACATGTTTCGGATCGGAGTGTTTCGATTTGTATGACTTGGTACAATTTTATTTGGTTATTTTTGGAACCTTCTACTGTATACTTTGTATTTGGTTGTTGTAGAACTCTGAGAGTATCTCACATTCACATTGTGATCAGCCACGAAACTGGAGACATAGAATTTTCACAGTTAAAAAAATCGATTCTTCATGTTTTAGCCAAAAATCCAAAGGTGTTTCTTCGTACGGTTAATAAGTTACTGTTACACAAAAAATTTAAGAGGATGCTGACCTATTTTTCTATGCAATAGTAAAGTTGTACGACTCAATTGTCTACACTAAAATCTTATCAAGCGATTTTAAATAGATTTTTTTTTTAAAGATGTAAATAAAAAATGTAGTTTTGTTTCTGATTTCCCGCATCTCCCAATAAAGAAGTCAAATAAATATCGCCGAAATGGCAGGCACGACCGATGCCTACTAAATGAAAATGAAATTTTAGTGCAAAATGTTTAGAAGTGGAAAGCTTCCGAAATGCTTCTTTTATGCAAAATTGTTTCGTAGTTTTCATCTTAGACAATGTAAATACAACGCACAGGATGCCTACACATTAAAGAACAGTACAGAAGAGCCTATGTGAATGAGTAATACATGTGTGCGATATTACGCGGTTCGCCTTCGGCTCACACGCCTCAAACATCGCACACATGTATTACTCATTTACATAGGCTCTGCTGTAATCTACTATTTGCAACAACTTTTGCAACTACTCCAAAAGGCTGCCGTTACGAATCATCACTGCTATAGCAATATGCGACTTTCGATATTGCTGGTAACAGTTTCAACTGACCAACTGCACTCTGCAATGATTTGATTTGTTTAGATACCTCACTAACAGCCTTTTAAGGCCAATAACAAGTTCCGAACCACGCCTCAAAGTACGCATATCTCGCCTAAATCTAGACTAGACACTCTACACACAAATTTATCGTATTTGGGCTACGTAATGCGAGTCATTCAGTCTGTAACATCGTTGCAGCCGCCGAAAACACTGCAGCTACCCAAATTATGAAGCTTAAGTGAACTTAGGACGTAGCCAATGCGATATAATCGCTAGAAAAATGTGGAATTGTCGGACACGCAAATTGAACCCGAATCATTTTGGTGGAAGGCTAGTACGTTACCATCTGTCATACACATTCTCCTAATGTGTTTTCATATTGTAAGTTTCTCCCATCACTAATTTCGTTTAACCTTGAAAACCGCATAAAACCGCTTTCCGTTTTAAAGGCTTATTATTTTCTGGTACCAACCGAGTAAGTCCCATCGAACATTGATTTTCCATATAAACTTTTAGTCCATTATTTTAAATAAAATGAAAAAGAAAAAAAAAAATTCTTCGTACCCAGTCAAGCAAAACTATAAACTTTTTCAATATTTATGTTTCCCCATTTTATGTTTTCCATTAGCTTTATCCTGTTCAAAAGCTCTTAAATCTACAGTTCGTATTCGGCTTTTTGGTGTAAAGTGCAAACAAGACTATTTTATTGCTGGGATATACGTTACATCGTTTGGAACTTGAATGAATATAGATGTTCCTTTGTACACGTAAACACACAAAATCCGTTACGTACAATATAGATATACATATTCATACCCAGTAACGTGGTGATTTGGAGTGTTCTGTTAAAATCAATTCCAGTTAACTATACATACTGATAAAATGTGTGCTATGGATATATCGGCAACATCTAGAACAACTTTGCAGATTTTGTACGACGAAAAAAAAAATCAGGAACACAACACAGTCCTTCGGTTTTGTTATGTAAATTCGTAGATGTTTATTCAAAATGGATGTTTTGAACCATTTAGAGCCGTTTCGGATTCAATTTCTTTTTTCAAATTAAATTCCGTATTCCATAGACGTTCGCAGGGTCCCATTGTAATTAACGAAAGACAATAATTGAGCTGTTTGGTTGAGTAAACGACAACGGAACGTTTTGAAAGTGTAAAAAGAAATGTCGAAACGTTGTCGAATATTCAACGTTTATCTTGAGAAAAACGAGCCAATGAACGAACCATTTGAGGGTCAACAAATGTCAACTTTGACTTGGCTACAAACAAATTAATTTCGTAAAAAATTCATTGCTTTAATTAAAGTCAAACAATACCCTCCCTAGCAACCAAACTACAATTATTAAGGTGGTAGATACGTTTATGAATCACTGCTACTTTGTTCGCTCGTGTTGTTGTTGTTGTGTTTAAGCCATATTAAAAATCAGCGTTTCTCAAACTTATTTTCCCCCCTAAGTCGATTTTTTGAGAGAGTTTGGATGCTAGAGAGAGTATTGAGTCAAACCATTCTGTTACAAAAAGCACGCGGATCTGGAAACAATCCTACGTCTCTTGTTGATTTTTCTGCGGTAAATCCTTTACTTCATTTGTTTTGTCAGAAATATTACCAGCCAGAGCTAGTTGCCGTCGTTGTTGGTAACAGATAAATCGTTTTGGAAATCTGTTTTGTTCGGACCAGAGCTAATAAATGAACAGGAACAAGGTCAGACGCCGGGATATTACGATCTATGTTTTGGTCGAAAGAAACGACGATGAAAATATTATGAGCCCTCCAATTTTTCGGCCCAGTTATCATCGGAAATCACAATTGCCAGGAAAGCAAACAAGATACAAATTTGGACCATTCTAATGTTAACTTATGGATGTATGGCTAAACACACCTTTTCTGACTTGGAGCGAAAGCAATCTATGTTCAATCTGTAACAATTAGATGTGCAATTTTACGATTGCAGTGCTTTTCATGTTTCATTCAAGCACTACGTTTTTAATGAGTTTTGAAAGTCATCGATGTTCCCAGTCAATTAAGAGTGAATTCGCCAAAACTTCGAACAGTCGGGATTGAAGCCGACGGCGATCCAATCGAGCTATGGCTCAAATGAATCGTCGTTCAATTCTGAGAATATCGTGGAACAACTTTTTTTCCGAAAAATATTTGTTGGGCTGTCATGGCCCTTAGAAAATTTTTCTCCGAAGTGGTCGCGAAAATCGTTTTTTATCAATTACTCCAACATGCGAGATGTGAATAATGTCAAATTGTGTACGTTTATAAAGGTCAATGAGCTGAATATTATTGACCAACAAAGGCCGATGTTCGGCCCACCCAGCCGCCGCAACAAGTGAAAAACCTCTAGAAAACAGAAATTTTTGAAGGGCTCTGGGCGGCTGGGAAAGTTAGTAGCAGGAAGCTCTAATCCGGAGTTTTGTAGCTTACTTCAAGCTCTATCCATTGACACCCCACTCGACCATACCCACCGTCCCATTAAGAAATGGAGTTGATTTTCCACAATGTGTCTCAACCCATCAAATTTTGGAATTTTATTATTTACAGGTTTATGAGATAATAGTCAGTAAAACTAACTTGATACAGCCTGAAAATGTCTCATAGAGTTTTTAGCCCCGTACGAAGTACTGGGGGCTTATAAGATTAATATGCCGTTTGTAACATGTCGAATTGGAAGCAGCCAGTAAGGGCAAAGCATTTGGTTATGTTCATAGACTACGAATCCGCAATAAAAAAAATGTCCGTCCGTCCGTCCGTCCGTCCGTGACCCCTCTAGCTAGAGTAAATCACAACCTTTTTTTAAAATTCTTTTTTTCCCCGATTGGTATCGACAAAAGTAAGGTCAAGTTCGAAAATGGGCATGGTAGGGTCGGCCCTTCCAGAGCTAGGGCCCTATAGGTGTTTTTCAGTCTTTCGACGATATCTACCGAAATGCGCACGCAATAGCTGCTTGTGATATATCAAATGAAAGGTATTGACGAGTAGAACAAAGTTGCTGAACATTGTTTTTGGGTAAGATGCATCGCGGGCTTGTTGGGATGGCTCAAAGGTCGTTACTCGGCCCTAAGTGTTTTTTGCACATAAATCGAGTAAATCTCATCCGATTTTGCTAGATTTAGTTTTTTATGGAAGGGAATTGAATACCGAAAATAACGTGGCGAAAAAAGTTTCAAATTTGGGCCCTTGGACTAAGGCCGCTACTCGGCCCTAAGGGTTTTTTGCACATAAATCGAGTAAATCTCATCCGATTTTGCTAGACTTAGTTTTTTATGGAAGGTAATTGAATATCGAAAATAACGTGGGAAAAAAAGTTTCAAATTTGGGCCCTTGGACTAAGGCCGCCACTCGGCCCTAAGTGTTTTTTGCACACAAATCGAGTAAATCTCATCCGATTTTGCTAGGTTTAGTTTTTTATGTAGTCTAATTGAGTACCGAAAAGAACGTGTCAAAAAAAGTTTCAAATTTGGGCCCTTGGACTAAGGCCGCTACTCGGCCCTAAGTGTTTTTTGCACATAAATCGAGTAAATCTCATCCGATTTTGCTAGTTTTTGTTTCATTTGATAGATAATTGAATGACGAATAGAATGATGGCAAAAAAGTTTCAAATTTGGGCCCTTGCACTAAGGCCGCTACTCGGCCCTAAGTGCTTTTTGCACATAAATCGAGTAAATCTCAACCGATTTTGATAGTTTTTGTTTCATTTGAGAGGTAATTGAATACCCAATGGAAAGTTGGCAAAAAATTTTGGGTTTCTAAAATAATGTCGTAAATTGTTGGTTTTATTTGAAAGGTACTTCGTACGGGCTTTCGTAATTGCGCTATGCGCAATTTAAAAAATGAACAGTTTCAGTAAATTTGACAATGCGCAACTTGACTTGCATTTTGGTAACAGACGCATTAGAGGGTTGTAGACGTATTAGGGTTCCGGGCTTATTAGGGCTACGGACGTATAATGGTTGCGAACGAAATAGAATTACGGGTTGTACGGGGCTAAGTCGCAGCAAACGCTCCGACTGTTCTGATGCCTTGTTTTTGTAGAGGACAGACGGACGAAATGAACCAAAATTCTAAAATTTTAAGCGAGTAAAGTAGTGCCGTAAATGGATTTTCATATATAATTTTGCGCACTAGTGCGCAAAAGTGACGTTTGGAAAAATGAAGATCCCACTACTGTACATAGAATCTTGTTGCTAACTTGTGCCTAAACTGGAATTTTGTGCATACAATGTGTTGTCCACCTCGGCTCCGGGTTGACAATTTTCACATCTATTGCGCAAAATTTCCAGTAAGGTACATGTTAGCAAAATAGCTATTTTATCCTTAGTTAGGTAAACGACTATTTAACGCATCCTCTCGTATCACCCTTCATATTCAAGCATTAAAAAAAGGCGGGCGGTTATACGGTAAACTTATCAATTGTGCATCGGTCAGGCTTTGATGAATACGAAAAAAATAAGGTTCTGATTTCCAATGAAACAAATGATTCTGCAAATCTAAATCGTTTAGACTGAAAATTACCTAATTTAAATAAAGCTTTATGAAGCCGTCAGTTCAATATTTGCGGACGCATTTTTTTGTTCGTCTTCCCTGTAAGCTTGTAGTTATAGGTATTGTGGCTGTCACCCCCCGAAAACCGTTCACATTTATTATTATACCGGGGGAGCCGAGCCAAGCACACAGAAAAAAAATTATCTTGTTTTTTATTTCAAACAATTGCTGAGATAAATGCTTGAAATGTCAAAATCCAACACCTGAGTTGTAAATTAATGTTACATCACATATCATTCATTCATCTTGTTTCAGGCTTAAGTTACCATAATTTATCATATACACCACTCGGTATTATACAGATACGTACAAAACATAAAACGGAAAGGGGGGAAAGGAATTTTAACTCATCCATACGGAGAGAGAGAGAGTTGAGCTTTTATAATGTTTATGTTGGGAAAGGTGAAATATTATTTCAAATGTATTCGTGTTTGATTGCGTGATTTCAACAGCGAGATAATAATTGTGTATAGTGATACATTAACACACATTTTAGTGGCTTAGAGTTTTGTTTCTGGCTGATGTGATGCTGCTTATCGTTAATAAAGTTTAACCGAGTACAAAATTTATTTAAATAAATTATATGATTCGAGTGCCTGGAATTGTGTGTATGGTAATTATATGTGTGTAGATAAATATAATATTGCGATGCTAATGTACAATGTACACACAAACCAAACAACACACATCGCATTAGTAGCTGAATAAAATATAATATACGAGAGAGATGGAGAGAGAGTGGAAACATATGTAAGTTGATACAAAATGTGTTATGTTATGCAAATTACTCAAATAATTGATATTCCTATTTGGCATTCTGTATGTCAATTATCCTAATTTTCCAATTTAACAACTTCTATTTACATAAACTATATAAATCTAGCCCCCCACTGCCACTGTGGTAATCATTCCCTGGATCGAAATATGCTACAACCAGTCTACCCTTAATGATAATATTTCCCCAGATGTTTGATGAATAATTTTTCGATGAAATTTTCACCACAACTTCGTTGTCAATACATTAAACATTCCTTCTAACGAAAACGGCAGAGCTCTCAGTCAATTCATTAATCTCTGGAGAAAAAAACTCAGGACCGCGATGGTGCAATTTCCATTATGAATTTTACATTCCTTGTCAGGAGCTCAATTTTTCGTATTGTCTACGTCTTTTCCTAGAATAAAACCGCTCCAGAAATCTGTTAGCAAACGGTTCATTTGTTATCAACAACGACGGTCAACATAAACGATGAGCTCTGGCTAGTTCTACCTTTTATATAGCAAAACGTATGTTGAAACAAATGAAGTAAAAGATCTCGTAACAAACATTTAGGACTTTTTGTTAACAAAAGAAGTAACAGATTGACTGATTTGTATGACATGTGCGACTTCGTTTACTTGGACAACATAATTTCAGAAAGTAGAGTCCAAAGGTGCATTTAGGATTTGCAACGAGTTGCAAAATAACTTTGCTCAAAATTGGTACTCTACTTCACCGCGGCGAAACTTTAACTCGAGTTTTTGGGTGAAATACCTTACTTGGCTTGGCAATGGTTTCGCCTCAAAACAGTAAATTTCGCATAAAAAATTGCATTTCCATAAAAAAGTGATCAGCCGAGCACCTCTCCTGGTTCCTCTATGAGATGTCCCATACAGGCATGTCTCAAGCGACTTTACATGTCGTGATTTTTATACTTTCTCCGCATGTAAAGCCAAACTATTTTTGTCGAAAAGTCAAGGTTGGGAAACTCTAGTCAATGTTTGTACGTCATCTCATGCAATTCAGAGAAATCATTCAGCGATATATGTAACCTTCCGTAATAGTTCGAAAATCAAAAACCGCTCTTGCAGCATTGGAAAAACAAATTTCTTCAATAAAATATTCTCCGCTTGTTTGCACTCCTTACTGTAAATTACCGATTGGCAGAGCTGTCTCGCCTGACCCGCACCTCTAGTAAAAAGTAAAATTAAATTTCGTTTTTTTTATTGGTTTGTTTATGGACCTCACTAATAGCATTTTACTGACATACAAGTTCAGTCTGGACTATCAGCTTTTAACGTGACTTCCGAACCACGCCTCAAAGTATGCTAATACTCTCAGTATAGGTAGGTCTTAATTGGCACATATCGCCTAAATGTAGGCTAGATAAATGAACACAAATTCATCGTATTTATCTAGCCTACATTTAGGCGATATGTCAATCAAGCACCTAGTTTTTCTGAAAGTATTTGCGTAAATGCAATCAAACTCTCGTCATCATACGAGTAATTCAGTGTGTACATCGTTGCAGCTTCCAAACACACTATGAAACTTGAGTGATGCTTAGGAAATGCGACTAATGCGATTAAATTGCTAGAAAAATTCCACAGGATCTACACACAAATCGAACCAGGATCATTTTGGTGGAAGGGTAGTACGTAACCACTGAGCCATCCCGTCCATAAATTGTAATGAAGAGTTTGAAATTATCACTTTTACCCCGAAATACCAGGAAACTTGTGATACAATTGATATGGGGCCCCGTTCTCCGTTCTCCGGTCTCCGTTCTTCTCCCATTTCAAAATTATTTTTTCTTTGAAATCAATTCTCTGCACGACATTCCCAAAGTGAATATTTACCATTTCCATTTTGCTACTTCGATACCTGTCCACACAGACCGAGTTTAATAAAGTAATGACTTCCCCGAACCGTGGACATCTATGTAACGTTACAATCGAACCAGTCGAGACAAAAAAAAACCGCACAAACCGAAAATTTAATTTCGTATAATTCCGTTTGGATGCAAATTTGTCAATTGTCATAAATTAATTAATTAACGTAGATAATTAGGCAATTAAAATGGCTATTATAGATAGCGACGGTTAAGAGGGCAATCAATAATATTTCATCGCGTTAATGAAAGTTCATGAACGGTTTTATGTGTTTTGGCAATTAAAACGGTAATGTGCTTTTAAATTTAATTGATGATGATATTTTACTGGTATGGCGTTCAATTTTGAATAAATGCAAAATGCCATAATAACACAATGGCTGGAAAGAAAACAAGTCACCGCATTGTATATATGACACGTCTAGCTGTCTAGTCTATCCCAACAATATAATTCATTGTTGCGTTAGTCTGCATCGATATTTGACTGAATGACTAAATAAATAGAAATTATATTCGAGTTGATGATAGCGTTATTCCAAGAAAATTGTGTCAGGCATAGCACTGATGTGCTCTGCAAAAAAAGGATCATATTGGAATGTTTTTCTTCTAAATTTATTTTTGTTTCAAAAAACTGTTACATTTGCGATAGAAACGAAATTTCTGGAACAGTCAACTCGAGACTTTCTATTTCTACTAATAATTTCCTTGGAGACGTTTCTGGTTATTGGTCTTTTTTTTAACTCTGAGTGTGTTGACGGTATGAACAGAATAGAGCCAAACCAGTTATAGTCATCATCTATAGAACACACTGTTGGAGTTATACAATTAATATACTCATCAAGTGAATCACTGGACAAACACAATAGAGAATAGTAACCTAATTGAATGAATGTTAACGTAGTAGACGTAGCCTTAGGGTATAAATACAGTGTTCTGTTCGTAGAACACTTCACTCACTAATAAACGGTCAAAGTGTAAACATGTCGTTTTATTAGTAGTCCGGATTGGAATCCGTGAAATTCCAATAGGTTATGGGGCCCAGACACATTGAACTGTGGCAATTAATCTGCAGCGCCAGTTTGTACTGGAAGGGGTGTCAATAACACTCGCTGTATGATTAAATTGTGATTGTTGTGTGTTCTGCGGAAAGTTTCGGCGCTGATTCGCGCTATGGCAGTGGTGGCGGTAACTCCAAGTATGGCGGTTGGTATGGCATCGTTTCGTCTGAGGAGGTAGTCACAAAGTGGTGGCGGTAACTCCAAGTATGGCGGTTGGTATGGCATCGTTTCGTCTGAGGAGGTAGTCACATGGCAGATGGTCGCGTCGATGATGGTCGATGGTCAAGTCAATGGCAGACGACAAAATTGGTCGAGTCATTTATTTATTTATTTGTTGGTTTTGAGACCGTTCTAACAGCCTTTTACAACCAATAACAAGTTCAGTCTGGACCACCGGCTTTACGTGACTTCCGAACCACGCCTCGAAGTATGTAATTACTCTCTGAGGAAAGTTAGGTGCGAAATTGATATCTCGCCTTAATGTAGGCTAGACATATGTACACAAATTCATCGTATTTGGGTTACGTCATACGATTCATTCAGTGTGTACATCGTTGCAGCCACCAAACACACCGCAACTACCCAAATTATGAAGCTTGAGTGAACTAAGGACGTTACCAATGCGATATAATCGCTAGAAAAATTCCATGCGGAATTTGTCTGTCACGGGAATCGAACCCGGATCATTTTGGTGGAAGGCTAGTACGTAACCACTGAGCCATCCCGTCACAGATGACAGATGGCAGATGACAAATGGTCACTTCGATGACGGTCGGTAGGCGTAATACTGGGTGAGCAGTACAATCTCACAAACGGTTCAGCATCAAAAAAAAAAGATGGCAACAGTGATCAAGATGATAACGGTGGTCAAGATGGCAACAGTGGTCAAGATGACAACGATGGTCAAGATAGCAACAGTGGTCAAGATGCCGAGGGTGGTCAAGATGACACACGATGGTCAAGATGACACACAATGGTCAAGATGACGCACGATGGTCAAGATGACACACGATGGTCGTGATGACTACGGATTTTAGTCATGGAAATAGCTAAATGCTATTCGTGGCAACTACGGATTAGTTGCAATCGGACATAAAGGAAAGTCGCTGCATCACAATTGATGAATGTTCAAGTGAAGGGCAGGTTCGTAGAACACTTCACTCACTAATAAACGGTCAAAGTGTAAACATGTCGTTTTATTAGTAGTCCGGATTGGAATCCGTGAAATTCCAACACACACACAGAGACTACAACCATACAAGCGATGTGCTCTGGATTTTGTCCTCTTATAACATAATGTGAGTTAAACTATTGAAGTAAAAGATTTTGCGTCAAATCAAGACATAATAAACTGAACTGGGAACAGTTTTACGGACGATATTCTCAATTCTATTGAGACATACGCTTCGCAAACTCGTTGAAAGGTGTCGCTGCAATAGTTGTTAGTTCTTCAATCAGCCCAATATCTGCTAGACGGTAAGACCTTGGCAAAAGGATGTGATCAAATGAGAGCAAGAGTTTTTCCAGACTGAAGCCTCATATCAGACCGATTGAAAAGCTAATTACCGTTCCGGAGTACAAAGGTCATGAGCATTCAATTCGACTAAAATCGGTCGAGTAAAAATCCAATTTCTCGGTTGACACCAGGTTAATTGCAACGACATCTTTCAGTGAAAGTAGCGACTGGTTTTATTCAGAAAGAAGATTGCTTTTGGGGGTAATAGACACTCAACTGTGGATGAGTGACATAGAGAAATCAACTTTCAAAACCTCCTGAATCCCCGTGCGTCCACCTAAGTGGGAAACACATACCTAACGTGCAAATCGTAATCTACTTTACAATGTTGTGGTCCAACAAAATGCTACTTCAAACAAACGAAGTAATAGATTCAACTTCCCATGTACTTTACCGTTTGTTGCAGTTACTAGAGAAGTGTAAAATAGTATTTCACATCGAGACCGACTTACTCACTGAGATCCACGGACACTTTGTCTCTGAGATCCATACTACTGACAAGAAAACTCATGCGTCTTGCGAAGCTCTTTAACATCTAAGCTGTCAAAGAGTATTAAAAATCACAGTGGCACCGTCTTTGGTTTTTCCCATGGAGACTAAATTTTTTTTATGAACTTCCCATGGGGGCAAGATTTTTAGACCCGTACGAAGTACTGGGGTTTTATGGGTTTACGCATACGTTTGTAACACGTCGAATTGGACTCCCTGAGTAAGGGGAAACCTATTGTGGTTGTCTAGAGATGCCAAATCCGCGAAAAAAAAATGTCCGTCTGTCCGTCTGTCCATCTGTCCGTCTGTCCGTCTGTCCGTCTGTCTGCACGATAACTTGAGTAAAACGCATCCGATTTTGAAAATTCTTCTTTTTCCCGTTTGGTAATGTCAAAAGACAGGCTAAGTTCGAAGATGAGTGATTTTGGATCGACCCCTCCCGAGCTGTGGCCCAATAAGTGCTTTACGGTTTTTCGAAGATATCTCCGGACATTTAAACGTTAAACTTGTAAGTGATACGTCAAATAAAAGGTATTTACAATACCGATCGACAAAAAAAAAGTTTATGGAAATTGGATGACCGACTCGTGAGTTAGACCCCTTGGTGTGGAACAGGCACAGGGCGGCAAGCAGTTTTTGCTTGTAGGTCGGCCACATTTGAACATATTTCGTCTGTTTTAGCTTTATTAGATAGGTATTGACCGTACCAATCAGGGAAAAAAGAATTTATGAAATTATGTTCTCCGGAGCGTGAGCTAGGTCTCTTGGAGTGAGCTCTTATCTGGCTACTCGGAAGTACAGTGAACGTGGTGTATTTTGACAATATCTCGAGTAAATTTTGACCGAATTTCATGAATTTTTTTTTGTTTGAAAGGTATTAACGAATGTAAAGCGTCAGTACTATTTCCGGTCTCCTAACAAAATGGCTGCCGGCGGCCATATTGGATTTTAGTAAAATAGAAATATCTTGGGAAAAATGATACTTAGAGAGTTTCTGTTAACATGGAAATAATTTGTTATGTGTGTGGGGTTTCAGGGATTCCATATACGGACATCTATATATACCTATATACAGCTATATTGAGCTATATACAGGCATATAGAGCTATATAATAGCATATATTTATCTGTGAAATGTTTATTTATAGTGAAATATAGTTAAATATAGCGGTATATAGCTGTTTAAATAGGAATTTATGAAATTTGTCTTCGTACGGGGCTGTCTATATTGCCTCCGGCAATTTAGTTGTATATGATAACAAGGCAAAGAGTGGATAATGTAAGTGATTTTAAAGGGAGAATAGTTTTTCAGCAAAGAAGAAAATGAAGTAAGAGAAATGAAGAGTTTCACATTAAAGGCTTTTGATACGAATAGGTGTTTCGTACGGGTCGGCGTTAGCTATGTTTTTTCTGGACTTCACCTAAGTCAGTGTTAGAAATCGGTTTTGTTTGCTACTCTGATCTCAAAAATGACTTCTTATTTAACAAACTTTTCCATAGTGACAGGCGCCCCCAAAACTCAGCGCCACTGAAAAATCAAATGGACTATTAGTGCACCACAGTTTTCCTCTTCTATAAAAACACAATGCCCTACAATCTCTAAAAGCACAATAAATAAACAAGCGGCGCGTCCTAAAACTATCACACGACGAAAAATATTTTACAAATTGAAACGGAACGACGTATCTTATTCCGATTTTGCAATATTTTATTCCAGTTAAATCAAATACCAATTGCTATCCATGGATACGTTAAACAAAGTATCAATTTAACTGATTGCTTTCTTGTGATGTTGCCAAAAAAATAAAAGACAAGGAACACACATGATTTCTAGAAAGTAAACGCGCTTATACAGTACTTACATATCCACATAATATCCATACCATACCCGGGATATGACATCCATTCTGCATAGTTTAAATATCCATTGCACACAGCCCATACAGCAGCCACAGCAGCAGTAGCAGCAGCTTACCATCCAATCAATTTAAGTAAAAATCTTTATAAAATATTGAAACTCGCCGAACAATGTCTTTATTGATTTTGCTCTTTTAATAAAATTGAGATTTGTGATTGAGGTCGCCTGTATGTATGCATTGAACAAATAATGTGTGGTCGGTACCTTGTGGAAGGAATTAGAATTTAATACTCGACAATGTTATACAAATCACGATTTCATATTACTAAGTGATTAAAGGGAGTATTTTTGCCGTTCATGATGGAAAAGTTAACGTATAAATAACGTGGCCTTTTGTGTTATATCACGGTTGCCGTGTTGAACAACGAACTGTTTACTTTGAAATATCGGTAAATTTTCACAATTTTCCGTTGTGTTAGGTTATGTATATGTATAGGACTTGATGTGTGTGCACCGGACCAGAAAATGTTGTTATAAATATTCATTTTCATATTTTTCGATTATATTGAGTGTGCACAATCGTCCATATCCCGAAACACACTCATGTAACGTTAGAGTGCTTTATAATGGTTTTAAGTTTTCAAACTTATTGCTCACTCACCTTTGCTACCGGAAAATTGTTATAGCAAAAAAAAAAAATGGAAAATTCTGGGGAACGAAAATATCGCATGAATAATTCAAACATGAAATATATGACAAAGTTATTGTCGCCGGTCTCCGGTAACGCATTGTTATTTTTTTGAAAATATTTTTAGAATGCGAAGGCTGAAATGATTTTTTGGTTTTTTTGTGGAAATTTTTTGTTTTGGATTCGAAGACCAATTTTGCTCGAATTTGAAATTTTCTCTTTCTATTTGGCCCATGTATGGTCCTCAAACCCTCTGGTTTACCCAAAACTTAACAATTCTGTAGGTTTCAATCGTCCCAAATAGCATGCTCTCAATGTATGGTATCTATTACTTCCATCGATCAAAGTATTCTTAATCGGATGATTTTAAATCTTGTACTTCATTTTTGAACATGCATTTTACCATATAAATGACCATATTACGCAGAGCTTGTCATTTTTTTTGTAGTCGTTATCGATAACAGATGAGTAGCAGGGTAGTACACACAATACGAATAAAAAGTTTCTGAGATGATACACATCCCCGCTTCTACCAGAACCAACGCAATTCAAGCATGAGATGAGATGGCTCAGTGGTTACGTACTGGCGTTCCACCAAAATGATCCGGGTTCGACGTAACCTCAATACGATGAATTTGGGTTCATATGTCTAGCCTATATTTGGGCGCGATATCAATTGGCATCTAACTTTGCTCAGATAGTATTTGCATACTGTGAGGCGTGGTTCGGAAATCACATTAGGACAGTGGTCCAGACTGCACTTGTTGTTGGCAGTAAAAAACTGTTAGTAAGGTCTGTAAACAAATCGAATCAAATGAGCGGTACCCCTAATAGAAGTAAAACACTGTTAGAAATGTCAGTACTGTTAGAACTTTACCACTTAAATACCAATTTTTGGCCTACACATTCTTAAAATCGATTATTAACTGTGAAGCCATGATGGCACATTTTTGGCCAAATGAAGCGAAATGTAGATCATGCTGTCTTCTACATTTTTCTCCATTTGGCCAAAAAATGTGCCATCATGGATTCAAGCAGGGACTAAAATAGGGATTTTTTTCGGTGTAGCCACATCTTGTCAGGGCCCATGTTTTCGCTCTGAAGGGGCCAAATCTAATATGTAAAACAAAACTTGAAATAAGTGATCTTGGGTGAATAAACTTGTAGTCACAGACTTTATTTTAATCATGTTCCTTAACTGGGACCAATGGTTCTCAGTTTCTGAATTTGAGAGAGGCTCAATGCGAAGTCATTTTAGGATTCATTTTAAATTTTGAAGGTTCTCTCAAGTTGCAGAATTTTTCTTGAAGGAAGAGAAATCGCGAGCGGAGCAATTGATATTTTTTTTAAAGTGACTTTTGATGATGCAAAAATAGAAAACTGCCCAACTCTTAAAGTATAAATAAATCTCTGATTCAAGTAAATAATTATTTAATTGCGTGTAGCGGTTTTTACAAAATGTCTTAGTTCTTTTAAGGCTCAGCCGGAAATCCACTCATCTGGTCCGTCTGATCATTTCATAGACGAACAACAAATTCAAACTTTGATTTTGTGCTGCCGTCAGTTCGATTTTTGAAAATTTCGTCGTTTTCGGTCTTCGTCACATATATCGATTTTTAACGGTCAGTGCAGTGTCGCCTTCGGCTCTGTCTGGAAGCTTCTCACACGCTAAAAAAGGCTTTAAGTCCTAGGTATGAGATGTACTATTGTAGGCTTTATCTTTCTTGTTAAATAATCTGTGAAGTGTAGAGATTAGATTAACATATGAACTCAACTTTTTATGTCCACTGCACTGACCGTTGAAAATCGATAAATCTGACGAAGACCGACAACGACGAAATTTTCAAAAATCGATCTTACGGCAGCACAAAATCATAGTTTAAAGAAAAAAAATCTTCCATAAAATGATCAGACCAGCTGACCAAAAGGAGTAATAATTCATTGGGTTGAAACTTTCTGGTGTAGAAATTTCTATCAGCTCAGCGGGAAGAACTGACCGGGAAATATCTAGATAGATAGGTGTATTATGTCTGCAAACTTGAAAATAGAATTTTGACGTGGTAATTCAAACTTTCGAACTCATGACCGCTAGGGGTCGCGTTCTGCGTCTGAACTCAACAAATTTTACCAATGATTCGGTTTTCTTCTTTAAAGTTATTTTATTTTATCCTTAAAATTTTCTTGAAAATGGTGTGGTTTCCTCAACAATTACCATTTGTGACGCAAATTTTGTTGGTAATTTGTTAGTTAAATTTGTTGAGTCCAGTCGAAGCATTAATTGCATGGTGATTGGAGCCATAGGGGGAAGTCAAATGCTGTAAATATGCTCATCAGTCAAAAAAAACCGTTTCGCCAATGATACAGTGAAATTTCTGTGGTGGCAAATGTTGATGGCAATGTCGCCACTTTTAGGGGCACACACTTGTTCCTTACTTAAGTCCCTGGCTTCACGGTTAAAAATCGATTTTAAGAATGTGTAGGCCAAAAATTGACATTTTAGTGCTAAGGTTCATTGTACTCTATTGGGCAGCTGTCGACTATTATCACTTTTGCGTGACGTGTGTTGACAGAACCAAATATATTTATTTGTGAGCTTTGGGTCTGGCCCTGTTTCTAGAAATTTAATTCTTAAAAGTTTCAAAAATTTCCACTCAAAAAATCCCTAAAATTCCTAAATTTCTGAGTTTACAAATGGATTTCTTAAGAATTTTATGGAATTTTTAGGAATTAAATTCCTAAAACTAGGCCATGTATTGGGTCCAGTTTAACATAAGCAACAAAAGAAAAACGAGCCATCAGAACAGTCGGAGCGTTTGCTGCGACTGAGCCCCGTACAAACCCGTATATCTATTGCGTACGTGACCCTAGTGCGTCTGTCACCCTACTTTGACCGTAAGCCTATGCGCCGGTTAAAGTAGTTAAAGTAAAATTATTATGTAATGTGTACATCTTAGAAATTGCGCATAGCGCAATTACGAAGCCCCGTACGACGTTCCTTTCAAATAAAACAAAAATTTCAAATAGCCCTAAAATTTTAATTTATTGAGTATAAATACACATAGGGCCTAGTATCGGCCTCAGTCCGAGGATCCAATTTTTTTTTCAACTACATTCTATTCGGCCTTTGATTACCTTCCAAATGAAACAAAAAATACGAAAAACGGATGAAATTTGCTCGAGTTATATGTAAAATACACATAGGGCCCTAGTAGCGGCCTTAGTCCGAGGACCCAAATTTAATTTTTTTCAACAACATTCTTTTCGGCCTTTGATTACCTTCCAAATGAAACAAAAATTACGAAAAACGGAAGAAATTTGCTCGAGTTATATGTAAAATACACATAGGGCCCTAGTAGCGGCCTTAGTCCAAGGACCCAAATTTTTTTTTTTTTTCAACAACATTCTATTCGGTGTTCGATTATCTTTCAAATGAAACAAAAATTACGCAAAACGGATGAAATTTACTCGAGTTGTATGTAAAATACGCATAGGGCCCTAGTAGCGGCCTTAGTCCGAGGACCCAAATTTAATTTTTTTTCAACAACATTCTATTCGGCCTTTGATTACCTTTCAAATGAAACAAAAATTACGAAAAACGGATGAAATTTGCTCGAGTTATATGTAAAATACACATAGGGCCCTAGTAGCGGCCTTAGTCCGAGGACCCAAATTTTTTTTTTTAACAACATTCTATTCGGCCTTTGATTACCTTCCAAATGAAACAAAAATTACGAAAAACGGATGAAATTTGCTCGAGTTATATGTAAAATACACATAGGGCCCTAGTAGCGGCCTTAGTCCAAGGACCCAAATTTAATTTTTTTTTCAACAGCATTCTATTCGGTGTTCGATTATCTTTCAAATGAAACAAAATTTACGAAAAACGGATGAAATTTACTCGAGTTGTATGTAAAATACGCATAGGGCCCTAGTAGCTTTTCACTTCTAAGGCCCTAACTCACGGTCCACTCACCCGATTTTAAAAAACTTTTTTTTCCTAGATTGGTATTGACAATACCTATAATTTGCCGTGTCATTTACATTTCCATCGTTTATTTTGCCATAAATATCACCAAAAGACCTTAAATCACTTAGGTGGCCCTAACTCACGAAGGGCCGACCTGAATATGCCCATCTTCGAACTTAGCCTCACTATTTTGACTATCTATCAGGGGAAAAAAAAAATTTTGAAATCGGATTTGATTTACTCAAGATATCGACGTGACGGACAGACGGACAGACGGACAGACGGACAGACGGACAGACGGACAGACGGCCCAAATTTTTATTGCGTATTCGTCATCTATAAACATAGGCAAACACTTTGCCCTTACCGTCTGCTTCGAATTCCATCAATTACACACGGCATCGTAATCCTATAAGCCCCTTCGTACTTCGTACGGGGCTAAAAACACCAAATATGAGATCATATGCGTACGAAATGTGAACAAACCTTCAAAGAACTTTGTTCGTGTCCTGAATTTCCTTCCTTATTCTCATACGCTGCCATTCTATTAATTTTGCGAACAATATTTTGTGGTTTGTGTGTAACAGTTATTTGGTGTAATATCAAAAATGTTTTCTTTTATCTCATTCGTATCGTATCTGCTTCAACTTGTGAATGTACATGCTAAAAACATGTGGAACCTTCAACGACCAGAAGTAAAAAAAACCCGAAGCCAACAATTTTATATATTTTCTTAATCAGATAAGCCAATTCAACCGGAAACAAAAACAATTCCACAAAAGGACTGATATTATTACCCGTTTGTCAAAATGCCGCTGTAGGCGAAACGAAAATAAGATTCCGCTTTGAAATGTTACACTATAAAGTCTAATGGAATGATGTCAATGATAATATTCGGATCTTATGTGATTTTATGATACCCGAAACAAGTCAGATGCTCAGTGGGAAAAGAAAATTATAAAAAAAACGAAGAAAAATAAAAAAGGTTGCGTCGTTTGTCGCTTTTGGGGATGGAAAATGAACACGAAGCAACGAGATGTGTATGGAACAGTTAATGTGAATGGATTGTTTCGTTATAGTTTTGCTTGGTTAGCCGATTTGCATTTTACTTTAATTTGAAATTGTGTCAATGGGTCCCTCAAAATTTCAGCAGAGAATAATAGCAAGGGAGAAAGAAGTTATGGCTTAGAATATTTAACGACAGACATTCAGTGTACGTTCAGTTTCGTGGTATAAGAGTAAGAACCAGTGGTTCTGATCCACCGACGACATATTACAACTTCGATCGCTTGAAACTTTTGTTATATCCATTGGCTTCAAAGCGGATTTGACTCGGGATTTGAACGCACTCATTTTCGTATTAATTTGACATGAATAATGAATCTGTTCAAGATAAATCGATCGATTTTGAAGAATTGGCCTGATACATACATTCGTTGCTCCAATATACTATAGGAAAATGTACGACCGCAATAAGGGATGTGACCCACCCCTAACTAAAGGTGTTATTATAAAGCTCATGAAAAGTAGTTGCTTTCGCACTAATTTATTTTACCGGAAACGGATACACATTTAAAGCAAAACGTTTCCGCTAAAACGTAATTTTTAAGATTACCGCCGTCATTTTATTTCTACTGGGTCATCTCTTCTGCAACTCACGTCCCACCAAACGACAATATTGTTGTTTGTTTACATGATTGGTCATAATTTTTTTTTCATAATTTTGGTTGCTTCGACGAATATTTTAAGTCAACCGATAAGTGAACTGTTAAAAACAACACAAGAAGCACATTTCCTCACAAAATCTGAATTAAATCACACCGAAATCACCGAAATTATGACATTTTCACAACAAACACTACATTTTTGTGTTGGCGATTTGACGTTTGAAAAACTATAATCATGTTCCGATGAACGACTTTTACGATGATTTTCTTCGTTAAACCATATTTGACTAAGTTCAAGGTGGATGTGATTTGGGTGTGAAATTGAGTGGGAAGTGCTATTTTCATAGATTTTCTTTTTGTAAAATCTTTTAAATGAGACAATATTTTGAGGATGCCCGATGTACGAGTTTCTTATTTTTCGTATTTCTATTGATATTTGACAAGAAATCGCGAATAAAATCGATAAGTCCCTCCCTTATTCCTACCACGAATGTGGTAGCTTTCAACAGAAAATACATCTGGTTGTAGCAGATAGCATATTAACAATTTTACTATTACAAACTATTACTTCATTTGATAGAATATTTTCAGAAATTGATTTCAGGAATCTTTTACTTCATTTGTTTTGAACATGGTTTTTGCTGTATAAAACCTCATTAGTCAGACCTTGTCGTTAATTATTGCTGTCGTTGTCGATAACAGATGACGCTCGTCTGTAACAGGTTAAAAAGGCAATACGAAACACGCCAATGTAGAGACTACAATTTTAGCTAAGTACCAGTGCCTCTTAAACCGTTAAACGAAAAATTTATAACTCATAATGCGACTGTACACATCTATAAAGCATTAATTGTTGGCATGTTACCGTCACTTTTATAATTTGTTCAGCACAATCTTATATCTAATGTATAGGTTTGTGTTGGTTATGTTGAACACCATAGAAAATGAGCTTTTCTGATTTAAGTATACATGACCTTAAGAGCAATGGACCCTTTGTAATTTCGAAGCCTACATTTAGGCGGAAAAACATTTGGTTTTTTGATGATTTCTCTGAATCTTTTTTTTTGAGAAGGTAAGGCACCCAAAAATGCGTTATTTTTAAACGAAAAATTGGTGAGTCATGACTTAACCCACTTGGAGAAACCTCTGCAGATTACATAAATTTACACAATCTGCAAAGGTTTCTCCATATATAAGTCATCACCCACAAACCATATTTTGCTTTAAAAGTAACGGTTCGGAGAAATCATTAAAAAACCAATATTTTCCCGCCTAAATGTAGGCTAAAAATTTTGAAAGGGAATATTGCTCTTAACTGTCCGCACCATTGGTTTTCACAAATGCTGTTAATAGCCTCTTAAATTATCTTTATCGACAGCTGCTATACGAGAAATATAAACGCCATATTGCCTCTGGTTGACGAGGCTTCTTCAACGAGTTAAAATTTATGTTAAATCTATTGAAGTAAAAGATTTTTCATGCTTTGGGACAAAATAACAGAATTATTCTCGTAATTTGGTTACTCGTCATTAAAAGTTGTATACGTATCTGTTTTGGGCGGGAGATCTTAGGCACTTTCGCTCACTTCATTCGAGTTACAACTCACAAATTTCCTAAAATATCCGTCCAAAACTATTTCATTTGAAAATACTTCGTTCAAACGAAGTAACCGATGATTCCACTGAAATGATATGTTTACGATGCCGAGACTATGAAAGGTAAACTTTCCATTGTAACCGAAAGAAAAACCAATAAAAGAGAGATGACTGAACTACCCAATATCCGGTACTTTACAATCCAAAAGAGTTGATTGTTAACAAAAATTACTTTTGCACAGTCATCATATTATGGCTATATCATTATCCAACAAAAGTTTATCTTGCTTGAAAATGTTAAATTGAAATCGAGGATGTGTGTACGTATACGTACTATACCTCTATACTATACACCATACGCATGTTTATTTCTACACATTTCATAAATCTCCTCTCTATCATATGTTATGTATGCATATTGCACTGTATACCCAAAGCATTTACGTATACAAAACGTTTTACTATTACAAGACACATTGTAGACTCATGCGCAGCAAACGAAATTGCGGGATAAAATCTTGGAAAAGTAATACCAAGCGACCTCTTTGGTTCGATAGGAAACTTGCTGCTGAACATTGAATGTAAGGCGATTATCTTATTATTACTCATGTTTAACATTTCGTCAAACAAAGAGCGTATGCATTAATTTTAATCACAACCGGAATATGTGGAAAGGAAAATGTGGAAAAAAGATTTTCAGAAATTTATTCAAAGAATACAGAAAATACTGTGCACAACTACCATGTGAGAATTAGATAGCAGTTTACAATCGTAGAACGAATATTTATGGTAGAAAGAAATATGTTAATGAATGGATGAATATGGCATGTTCCGTGGTTTAACGGGTTTTCCTCGAATTTCATGAACTTTCGACGGGATAGAAGTTTTTGTGTGCTTATTCACCTCTGCTGCAACTTGGATATTATGAAGAGACTATTTGCACGCGCGTGCAAATAGCCAACGTATTATGTAGAGACTATTTGCACGCGCATGCAAATAGCGAATGTATTATGTAGACGCCAACAAAGCTCATATTCTCGACACTCGGATACACGTGCAAATAGTATCTTCATAATAAGGTTGGCTATTTATACGAATTGTAACATTTTATAAAGTAATGGGTTCTCTTGTCTTTCGCGTGGCGTGAAATCATAATGTTAGCAGACCATTCGAATGCAAGCAGCTTCGTTAGATTTATCAAGAAAATAATTTCAGGGAATTGCTTTGAGTCGTAACAAGAATCTGAACAAAAATAATCAATATTTTCTACTTCTGACGCTTTGAGATTTTTGAGATGAATTCAGTAGGAACAGACCAACCTCCTTCCCTACACAGTTTGTAGATGGATGAATTCAGTTGGAACAAACCAAACTCCTTCGTTACACAGTTTGTAGAACAATGAATTCAGTTGGAACAAACCAAACTCCTTCCTTAGACAGTTTGTAGAAGGATGAATTCAGTTGGAACACACCAAACTCCTTCCTTACACAGTTTGTAGAAGGATGAATTCAGTTGGAACAAACCAAACTCCTTCGTTACACAGTTTGTAGAAGGATGAATTTGGTTGGAACAGACCAACCTCCTTCCTTACACAGTTTGTAGAAAGATGAATTCACTATTTGCACTCGGGTACAGATAGTGTTCATGTTGATTATTTGCACTCGGTAGCAAATAGTCATTTCGTTTTTTTATGCCATTTACATGAAAGTAGGAAATTCCAACAAGAGCGATGTTTGTAGCGAAGCGAGAGCCGAAATTTCGCTCGAGTTGGAATTTCTTATTGTGTCCCAGTGATGACCATAACGTTTTTCATAGGTGTGAAGTGTGATTTACCTTTTTTCTCTAAGAAACAAAACACCCTTCCCATTTTTAATAACATAAACAAAGTGACAGTTCAAGGGATAAAAGTCTTATTTTCTACCTATGTGAGAGAAAGGGCTGCACTTTTCTCACTAGAAATGTCGTTCGAAAAATCGTAAACAAAACGCATATTTCTTATAACGTAAGGTAACCCACCCTATGCATATGAAAATGACTATTTCATGCGTGCGGCGTAAGAGAAGATGGCATTTAATTGACAGTCTCTGGTGACAGTTCAGATGAGAATCTGTCATATGAGGCGAACAAGCGTTTTTTTTCTCTGTCCAATTGTCGCTTTGCTTTGGTTTTGGAAAATGGTGAAACAAATTGATGTGTTTGATAAATCTTTTACCGATTGGATTCACTTATCATGGAACCGGTCATATACGAAGGTCTTATTCACCTTGCAAGTGAAGTTTTTTAATAAATGAAAATAATTCTTATTCCAACCAACCGTCATCGTCAGTATTTTCCATCAACTAATTGAAAGGAGATACATCACTCGTTGTGCGGTGCGACTTATATTATATTCAGTGACTTACTATAAATAAAATGCAAACGAAATCCATAGCATGAGAGAATGAAAATTGTTTTAAATCTGGCGCTATCCCACCGCATAAAATTGAAACTAAAAATTATATTCATGTGAAATGCAAAATTTCAGTTTTAGAAAATGATTTATACCAACTAGACGTCCCCGTCCCGAATGTGTAACACAATTTTTGTTCATTGTACGCGTTCGTAGTTCCCTTCCGGCTACCGGAAGTGGTATAATGATTTATTGTTTGATTCGCTCCACACAAACACACACACACACGCTAAGTGTATTAGACTTTTGGATTGTAAATTTAATAATAGAGAAAAATAACCACTACCACAAACAAACATTTTAGTCCCCAAAAATCCTGAAGTTACACATCACATTTTCTCGAAAATGAAAAGCATAACCACAAACATGCATTTTATATTCGTCTCGTAATTGTGTGTCTGTATCTCTCCATTTCCCTGGCATTATGAAGATTTCTTGTGCGGAATATTATATACACAAAGAATCCCGAAAATGTGTATTAGGGTGGTCCAAGAACCTATTTGTATGGTTTGTTCAGGTCTCCCTAGCAATTATGAAAGGTCATAGCGAGAAACTCAAGGTTGTACACTTTTCATCAATATCCACTTGGCCATTCCTAGAGGGCGTTTTAACGTTACATAATTTTGCAACGTACCAAACCACCAATATCACAAAACGTACAAGAAATCTTTTACAAAATAAGTACGAAAAAGGAAGCTTACATACAGTCTTGTTGAAACTAAGATCGACATAAGAAAAATCTTGTTCTTACTTCTCAATTTTCTTTTTAGATGTTATCTGTAACAACAAAATTGAGAAGTTAAGACGAATCTACGCATGGCCAAATTGTTGCCTACATTTCGGGGCAAAATTATTATTATTTTGATGATAATTTTGGACTCGCATCCCTTTTCGAAAAAGTACGACCATCGTTTGGTGTTAAAATGTGTTTTTCAGCAAAAATTTAAATGTTTGTGGTGATGTAACATAATTTCGAGAAAACTCAAAATATGTGTTAATTTTCGTGAAATATTTTAAAGAGTTTTCTCGGACACCAAACGATGGTCATACTTTTTCCAAAAAGAATGCGAGTCCAAAATTATCATCAAAACAAGGCATCAGAACAGTCGGAGCGTTTGCTGCGACTTAGCCCCGTACGACTCGTAATCCTATTTCGTCCGTAACCATAATACGTCCGTAGCCGTAATACGCCCGGAACCCTAATACGTCTACAACCCTCTAATGCGTCTGTTACCAAAATGCAAGTCAAGTTGGGCATGGTCAAATTTACTGAAAGTGTTCATTTTTAAAATTGCGCATAGCGCAATTACGAAAGCCCGTACAAAGTACCTCTCAAATAAAACCAACAATTTACGACATTATTTTAGAAACCCAACATTTTTTGCCAACTTTCTATTGGGTATTCAATTATCTCTCAAATGAAACAAAATCTAGCAAAATCGGATGAGATTTACTCGATTTATGTGCAAAAAACACTTAGGGCCGAGTAGCGGCCTTAGTCCAAGGGCCCAAATTTGAAACTTTTTTCGCCACGTTATTTTCGGTATTCAATTACCTTCCGTAAAAAACTAAATCTAGCAAAATCGGATGAGATCTACTCGATTTATGTGCAAAAAACACTTAGGGCCGAGTAGCGGCCTTAGTCCAAGGGCCCAAATTTGAAACTTTTTTTGCCATCATTCTATTCGGCATTCAATTATCTCTCAAATTAAACAAAAACTAGCAAAATCGGATGAGATTTACTCGATTTATGTGCAAAAAATACTTAGGGCCGAGTAACGACCTTTGAGCCCTCCCAACAAGCCCACGTTGCATCTTACCCAAAAACAATGTTCAGCAACTTTGTTCTACTCGTCAATACCTTTCATTTGATATATCACAAGCAGCTATTGCGTGCGTATTTCGGTAGATATCGTCGAAAGACTGAAAAACACCTATAGGGCCCTAGCTCTGGAAGGACCGACCCTACCATGCCCATTTTCGAACTTGACCTTACTTTTGTCGATACCAATCGGGGAAAAAAAGAATTTTGAAAAAAGGTTGTGATTTACTCAAGCTAGAGGGGTCACAGAGGGGTCCGTGACCCCTCTAGCTAGAGTAAATCACAACCTTTTTTCAAAATTCTTTTTTTCCCCGATTGGTATGGACAAAAGTAAGGTCAAGTTCGAAAATGGGCATGGTAGGGCCGGCCCTTCCAGAGCTAGGGCCCTATAGGTGTTTTTCAGTCTTTCGCCGATATCTACCGAAATACGCACGCAATACCTGCTTGTGATGTATCAAATGAAAGGTATTGACGAGTAGAACAAAGTTGCTGAACATTGTTTTTGGGTAGGATGCAACCCGGGCTTGTTGCGAGGGCTCAAAGGTCGTTACTCGGCCCTAAGTGTTTTTTGCACATAAATCGAGTAAATCTCATCCGATTTTGCTAGATTTAGTTTTTTATGAAAGGTAATTGAATACCGAAAAGAACGTGGGAAAAAAGTTTCAAATTCGGGCCCTTGGACTAAGGCCGCTACTCGGCCCTAAGTCGTTTTTGCACATAAATCGAATAAATCTCATCCGATTTTGCTAGTTTTTGTTTCATTTGAGAAATAATTGATAGCCGAATAGAATGATGGCAAAAAAAGTTTCAAATTTGGGTCCTTGGACTAAGGCCGCTACTCGGCCCTAAGGGTTTTTTGCACATAAATCGAGTAAATCTCATCCGATTTTGCTAGATTTAGTTTTTTATGAAAGGTAATTGAATACCGAAAAGAACGTTGCGAAAAAAGTTTCAAATTTGGGCCCTTGGACTAAGGCCGCTACTCGGCCCTAAGTAGTTTTTTGCACATAAATCGAATAAATCTCATCCGATTTTGTTAGTTTTTGTTTCGTTTCGTTTGAGAGATAATTGAATACCGAAAAGAACGTGGCGAAAAAAGTTTCAAATTGGGTCCCTTGGACTAAGGCCACTACTTGGCCCTAAGTGTTTTTTGCACATAAATCGAGTAAATCTCATCCGATTTTGCTAGATTTAGTTTTCTATGGAAGGTAATTGAATACCGAAAAGAACGTGGCTAAAAAAGTTTCAAATTTGGGCCCTTGGACTAAGGCCGCTACTCGACCCTAAGTATTTTTTGCACATAAATCGAGTAAATCTCATCCGATTTTGCTTGATTTAGTTTTCTATGGAAGGTAATATAATACAGAAAAGAACGTGGCGAAAAAAGTTTCAAATTTGGGCCCTTGAACTAAGGCCGCTGCTCGGCCCTAAGTGTTTTTTGCACATAAATCGAGTATATTTCATCAGATTTTGCTACTTTTTGTTTCGTTTGACAGATAATTCAATACCGAAAGAAAATTGGGATAAAAAAAAGTTGTAAATTCGGATTCCTAAGATTACATCGTAAACTTTTGTTTTATACTTGAGAAGTACTTCGTACGGGCTTTTGTAATTGCGCTAAGCGCAATTTTAAAGATGAACGCTTACAGTTTACAATTTGCAAAAATAGACAATGATGTCAAGTACGCAATAAGGGTTACGGGCTTATTAGGGCTATGGACGTATAATGGTTTCGGGCTAAATAGGTTTACGGGTCGTACGGGGCTCAGTCGTAGCAAACGCTCCGACTGTTCTGATGCCTTGTTTTTATTGCGGATTCGTCATCTATGAACATAACCAAATGCTTTGCCCTTACTGTCTCCTTCCAATTCGACGTGTTACAAACGGCATATTAATCTTATAAGTCCCCAGTACTTCGTACGGGGCTAAAAATAATAATTTTGCCCCGAAATGTAGGCAAGAATTTAGCCATGCGTAGATTACTCTAAAGAGCAATGGACACTTGTAAATTTGTAGCCTACATTTAGGCGGCCGTTTTTATTCCATTCCATTCGTTGAACCGTTGTGCATCTTTTGACAATATTTGAGAATGTAACAAAAAACAAATGAGTTCGATTTTGTAGCCAATTTCGGGAGGCAAGCATTTCAGGTCATTTTCGTTCTCTGATTTTGCGCTATCCTAACAAGCGGCTTTTTTTAGGCCGGTCTTAGTTTCTCACAATGACCTTTCATAATTGTTAGGGGAACCCGAACAAGACATTAACAAAAACATTTCACCCAAATTTGGACCACCCTAATGTGGATAGTAACCGGCGAAATGAAAGCAAAAACAACGTTTCGTATTTATAGATAAGAATAATGTGAGAGTATAATAAGTACGTTCAGCTCATATATCACGTAATAATTTTCGGAATGTTATTCTACACACAAAATATACAAAGCAACTCTACTCTACTCCTCTGTACTACATATCTGTGGAGACTAAAACACTTTTACTTTCACTAAAAACTTTCTATAAAGTCTGTTATTTATTAATCGGATCTGATTTTCTTCTCTCGTGCATCGGTTTAATGCTACTCTACTTGTGTATGTCGTATACAACATACCATCTATCTATCTATACATGTATATACATCCAACCATGGACGAGTAGCTTTGTTAAGTTTATTAATTAAAGTCTTATTTCGGTTGTGTAATGTGTAAAGTGAAGGAAACTTTTCTATAGAAAAGTGCCTGTGTCTATCGGAGCGTATATTATTATCGTAATTAATATTTCGGCTTTAGTTTTCCTTGTAACGAGAAATCGGTACATGGATGGTATAGAGACTATTTTGTTGTACACCCCTTTTGTGAGTATTTAAGAAAGTATTTTCGTCTTATCTTCTGCTTATGAAAGTTGATGATCGTTGTCAATACACAGTTTTGGTTTTTTTTGATAACTTTTTTTTTGTGTGGCGTTGAGCATAACTTTGAAAACTTCGACGAAAGGTTGAACTAACAACGATGCATGTATTGCTTAGTATAGGAAAATATTATAGATCGAACGTCTGAAACTGGGGCTACACATCACAGGCTAAACAATGATAAACGGAGCATAATTAGACACTAAGCGCTTCCTCAGCGCTCACTCACAAATTAAAAAGTGTTTCTAAATGCGAAAAATGCTGTCAAACCAAATGAAGTTCCATGTGGCTGTGTGAGTGATACTACATTACGTACTGTTCAGAGTTACTTTTTACAAAGTGTTGCGTTCGGAAAGTGTTTCTTTGACTAGTAAGATTGATATTATTATATATAAGTCGACCTAACTTAAAAGCTTTCCAATAGTCAGAAAAAATTTGTCCAAACACAGATGATAAATGAAGGGCTGCTAGGCATTTCACGCCACGTCATTCACAATAATTGACAAAATGACACATTTTGTATAAGGAAAATGTCACTTTGTGAGTTATTGTGAATGCGAAATCCCTCAACACCAAATGAAGCGATAGATCTTATTTGGACCCTTTGAAAATACTTAGCATGAACGTAGAGAATTTGAATTCATCAGTGAATGGAACGTTGAGGCTATTTAACACTTTGGTGCAAAAATTACATTTGGGCAGCATCTTGACATATTGAGAATGCTTTAGGCCTCAAAAATAAATATTCTGTTCGTGGAGAAAAACAGTTAATCGCACCTTGCCCACATAAAGCAGTTATTTCATAAAAAGTTGGCAAAAAACTTCCTCGAAAATTTCTCGCTACACTCTGGTTGATGAAAATGAAATTTCCCACTTTTTTCCCGATGACAAAACAACTTTTTTCGAAAGATGAGGTGAAAAATAATAATTTTCTCGTTTGCTTTGTGAAAAATGTTTTTCATATGTGCGACGTGATTTAACCTATTTTCTCCCCTAATTAGAACATGAGGAAATTGTGTTTGGTTGACGATTTGTCGAATGACATTTCTAGTGAGAAAAGTGCCGCACTTTGGGGAACTATGGGAAGAAAATGGAACTTTTCTTACTTGAACTGTCACTTTGTTGATATTTGTCAAAGTGGTAAGGTGAACTGATTTTTATTATTTCTTGGAGAATACGGTCATTTTCACATCTGGAAGACCAGCTCGAACGACTTGAAACTCCGCTTACCTTCGCTCTTGTTGAAAATTTCTATTTTCTTCTCTCGGTAAACAAATAACTATAAAAAATCCCTCCTACAAAACTTACTTCCTTGATCAATAGACACAAAGAACATATTCGTTCTCTGTCTAATTAAAAGAGTTAAAGCACTGAAAATCGACCAACGTGATGTGATTAAAACTTACAACTTCCTTCTATGTCAGTTGCATCATTTTGACCACTATGTTAAAAGACCAGAATTCGAAGGTGTCGAAACAGCACAATTCGAATATTTCAATTATTCAAGTAAATATTCGTAGTATTTGCTAGTTGAAGACCTTTACGCTGCTCACTATAATGCGGTTACAAGATGATGATGCATCAGATGCATCCACTCACACCATCTCCACAATATATTTATTATTCAAAATTGTGATGGAATTATGTACATGTTCGCAAGGCGAATGCTTCAACAAATTCCACAAATTTGAGCTGGTTGATTATGTCGTAGATATACTGTTAAATATTGTATGTGTGTATGTGTGTTAAATAAGTCTTAATGTATTTAACCAAATGCTTAGTACAAACAGCCACAACTAATATCTAACAATCGTGCAAACAGATGCGAAAGAAAATTGTTGTTTCTGCATCGAATTCCAATATAAAAAATTTGTTATCAATTCCATCCAACTGTAGGACATTATATTATGAATAGAATGTTGTTTGTCGGTTATGCCAACAAGATAAAGAGAACAAAACTCCAAATATTATTTCAAAGAGTCTGGAACTTTATTGTTTCATAATCCGAGATAAAACGGAGAGTCTTCAAAAACTTTGTTCCGTAATCATTTACCCAAACTTTTTCATCATTATTACGCATTATCATTCATTCTGATTTCCATACAACAACTTCCGAAGACCGATCCGGAATTTATGTGCCATCCCATTTGTTCATAAAATATATGGAAAATTATTCTCGTTTTATTTCTATTTCTATTTTTTGTTGTTGCATTATATTCCAGTTCCCCCCATCTCCCCGGTATCCCCATTCAATATACTGTTTCCCTTTCGGTTTTCTGTCTCTTAAATCTGGCAATTTGCCCAACATTCTTGTACCCCAAGTAGTATCCGCACACACACAATTCCGATATTATACCGAAAACTACATTATTGTTTGTAGATTAGATAACACATTTGGTAAGCGTCTACGATCTTTTTCCCAGAGTGACGACGAGTAAGTGTCTCTATAAAACATATAAATTTAAAAGAAGGAAAAAAAGAAGACGAAGGCAAACTAGAAAGCACAAAACAAAACGCATAGAAGGGAAGAAAAATATTCTCCGACGTTTTTTTTTCTACTTTTAACCGAAATTTATGGCTATTTTCGTGCACTTAAACCCCGAGAAAACTATTGTAGTAAATTACATGCTTACGAGCAATAGATATCATAATATCTTACGTAGGTTCAGCTCAATCTTCGAAAGTATGGAATGTGAATGAGGCGGGATTTATGTTGTAAGTGAGTGCAACATTTGTAAAAATATTGTTACGCGAAATCACTTTTGTTACAAGCTTGATATCTGGGCGCATCCTGGATACTCTAGAGTCTTGAGCACATTCCGAGAAAATTTTATCTCCAGATACAACAATCAATTTTGCAAAAGAGGAATTTTTTTTTGAAAGTGGACCAAGATGCACTGATAGAGGTTTAACGTAGCTTTACAATGATACTCCACTTGCCATAGAACTGACAGGTTGAGGATACTTTTTTTGGGTTCTAAGTGAATAGTGTTTCTTCACTAAAAAGGAAAGTATTATTTTAGAAAAATACACGAATTATGCTGTTTTTGATGTCTGTACTTGTCCCGTATCTACTGGACAATACCTATCTAATGAACCCCCACACATGTATGTGCATAGCCTGTGGCGGTAGTAAATCACGGACAGAAACGTCTTTTTCCGACTTTTGGTGGAGGTTCATTAGTCGATAAAAGAATATTAAACGACCGCGGTTTTAGACTATTGGTGCTAAGGGCTTTCTGGGCATGTAAACAAAGAGTCGCTAAAAAAATAGCTCCGACGGCCTTCCCATATTGATTTTCGACCACAATAAACCGAAAATTATCTCATACACGCACGGAATTTTGAAAACCGACACATTTTCTGTTTCTGTGTTTGACAGCTTTGACGTTTTGATTTCTCCATATAAAATGCAATATAATGCATGGAAAATTCTCAAAAACACCTGAAAACCACAAAACAGAAAATGTGTCGGTTTTCGAAATTCCGTAAGTGTAGGTATCATTCATAAATTACGGACCACCTTTTCAGTGCATCAAAATAAAATCGTACAGAACTCGAGAAATACGCGGCCTGTGAAGTTAAAACTATCAACGTTTTCTGCAACCAGCTGCTAAAAATGAACTTTTGAAACCTACCTTCGACATACATTCTGCTGCATGAACGAAATGTTGTATGAGTCTTCATGTATGCATTTATGAATGCTTCAAAAATTGGTTCACCGCGATTATGTATCTCAAAACCTGAATGGTCCGAATGGTTAGAGGTGTTGCTCTATAAGCATTGGGTTTTGGTGTCAGGAGTTCGAAACCTGGTCAGGGCAGAATTTTCTTTACGTTTAATGGATCAGAAGGAGTCGTGAAAAGTAAATATATTTCTACTAGTTGCGAAAAGTAAATTATAGAAAAACAGAGAAAAAAGGCCCTTCGATCGCCAACCAAATCACGCATTAAAAAGTTCAGTTTTCGCAGCGCAGTTGCAAAATAGCTGTTTATCCAACAGTGATAAATGCTTTTTAGGCACTAGATGTGAAAATACACATACTTTTTCGCAATAAAGGTAACAGAAAATCCTACTTTTAGTCACTTGTTGCGAAAACCTTTTTTAAAAAACTTTAATGAAAATGAAAACTATCACTCGTTTGATTACTCTATTTCACAAAAAAAACATTGAATTACCTTAACAATGACACCACACACGACCCTGCACGTTTCTTGTGCCTCGAGAAAAGTGCGTGTTTTTGGATTTTGATCACCTGTCAGTTTCCACTAGCCACACAAGCTTCGAAGATTTTTTTAAAAGGTGGTTTTGGCTTCTAGGGACTAATGCCTTTTTGATGCACTCAAAATTCTCAGAATCGATCATTTTAATTTGGTTTTCCTTTACACTAATTGGTTCCACAACAATTTCGTTGAACAAATGAAAATCTAGATTTCTTTTCTGAATTTTAGGCACGCACTCGAAACAAAAATGAACGACTAAAATTAAACATTTAGATTTTCATTTGTCAACAATAGATCATTGTCATGTGCATTTGATATGTCAAATAAGTTTTCATTTTCACAAAGCTTCAAACTTCAAAGTTTAGAAAATTTGTATGAAATTTTATTTTTTAGAGGTTAGCTTTGTGAAAATGACAGTTAAGTGTAGATACGCGGGTGACACACCACAGTTGAAGATAAAATGACGGATTTAATGCAAAAATTCACCTCCTGTGACGATTCTCGTCGCCCTGACGATGTGGTGATTTTTTTTTTCTTCAGAAGTGGTGTGTTCCCTCATATATAATAAAATGGCGATCTGCGTGACCTCCCCAAAGTTTACAGCCTTGTATTTTGTGTGGAAACACAAACCACAACAACTCTCAAACCAGAAAACATGACGAACTTCAGTTTTCTCGCCCTGTAATACTTTTACATTTCCAGATTTCATAATTTAAATTTTAAATTAATTTGTTTGAAATAAAAACGCAAATGTTGAATAACACAACAGAAGACAACACACTTCTGTGTGGCCTGTGTGTGTTTGTTGATAAAAGTATAAAGTACACTTACAAGTTTAACGATAATTTAATTGAACCAACGCACTTCAAGCAAAAGTGCTTCGAGTGACAGCTGCCAAATAGATTAGTATTTCGAATGAAAATTCTTTCCAGATTTTTTGACAGTGTCAAAATTTGCATTTTACACTATCCCATTTCAGTACTCTATTTAGAGTACCACTCATGCTTGAAGTGCGTTGATTGAACCATATAACCAGTTGCATCACAGAGAAAAAAGTCAGATTAAATGTTTAATCTTTGGAAAGATTACGAACATTTTAAATTTTTCTAAAGATTTCATTTCAATCTTTTTTCAAAGATTACAAAAATTAAATCTTTCGATAGATTACGTTTCGGATTAAAATGGCTAAAATTGATAGTAGCAGTGAGAAGTGAAGTTAAATATAGAAAAGTTTGCCACGAATTTTTTTTTCAAAGAACGTTGTTACCTAGAGTTTATGATTAGAATCTAGTAGATGGTAGATGTGTAATTTTTTGTCATATGTTAGCGATTCAAAGTAAAACTAAAAACCACAGCACAGAAATATTTGAGACTTTTTTTTTTGCTTTTCTTTAGGAATATTAATTTTTGAGTTGAAAATCGTTGCAAAATTAAATAAATTCTTCCATGCAAATTGGTCCGTTATACTTCTTAATCAATTGTACAATTAAATATGGGGCGCAAAATATCGTTTTATTATAATATTTTCCTACTTTTCAATATTTTTGCCAGGCTCAACTTCCTTATCGTTGATTATCCAGATTTATGAAATATAATAATCGTTTATTGAATAATTAAAAAAATGAAGAAAAAAAGTGTTGCCTTCGATTAGGATTTGAACTCGTTGACTATGATGGTTACCTCAGTCGGTACAAAGGTTTCGTTCAGAAGATTATTTTTTAATCTTTGAAAGATTAAAATCTCCGTAACAACGGTTCGAAATTAAATCTTGCCAAGATTAAGAACCCAATAGCTCAGTGGTAAAGTACAGGACTGGAGATACGGAGGTACCGAGGTGAAAGAGTTCAAATCCTGATCAAAGTAAGTAAAAAAAAACATTTAATTTCAACTAAACAAATAAAATTCTCAATTTCAGAATAAATGAAAGAAGTAAATCTGACTCAATATTCAAATATATGTTGGAAAAAAAAATTTTAATTTCAAAATAAAAAAAATTTAAATCTATTGCAAGATTTCGATCTAATCCATCGAAAGATTATTTTCGAAAGATTAAATGCAAGTAATCTTTCGAAAAATTAGATTTCAATCCAAAAATAAATTTGGTCCTATATGTAATCCGAAAAAGATTTAAATCTAATCCAGGATTTCTCTCTGTGCAGATAGAATTACTCCAAAGCAACGACGCAAATGCAAACATAAACAACTAATGAATGGTGTTGTTCGGTGCCGATCATAACCCCCAACCATCGATTTCTGTGTATCATAATTTTACTCATCTTCAAACATTATCAAATACAAATAAAATTTCGTTTTTTTTACTATATAGTCAACACACGCCGTGATAACCCCTACCCTTTGAATGCGTATACGTTATTAGCGGACGGCCTCATCGCCAGTGATAAGTTTTTATTCGCACATGTTTGTTTCTATTTTTATTTTCATTGTTTTTTCACTTGTTTTGTATCTTATCAGTCAGTGAAGAGAGTTTATCAATGACAAAAGTATGAGAACACAAGAGCGTATATATAGGCATCTTTGCGTTCGCGTGTAATAAATCGCTAATTGGTCACAGTAGTCAAAAAATTGTGTGTGAAAATGGGAGCTGAAACGAAGAAGGTGTCCGAAAGTGGATTTCTTTTTGGTGTAAATCCGTTGATATATTGGACGGCACTTATATATGGTGTTACAAGGTAAGACATTTGGATTTTTCAATGTCATATTTAAACGATTCATAAAAACGTATAACAATTTTGAACGTACCGGTTTCGACCTTTGTACAATTATAACCCTGAAGATTGCTTGTTATTTCGGTTCGTTCATAATTGTGTCGGATTAATGGAATTTTTTCGTTTTGAATTGTGGGTAAAATTAACAAAATTTGGTAAATTGAAAATGTTGCGTACAAAATTGTCGATCCGAGGCGAGGCCGAGAATATGAGAAAGCAGAAAAGTGTAGAAATTGAGCAAGGGTACGTTGAGGATGGACGTAAAACATAGATCTGGGGATTAAAAATTCACGGCAGTGTTGGCCCGGTTGCAAAATTAGTATAAAAGGAAAATGTTTTTTTGCAACTACTTCAAAAGGCTGCAGTGCTGAAGTGCGTAAATGGATTTCCCTATTTAGGCACTAGTGCGTTAAAGTAATGTTTGGAAAAATGAGTATCCCACTCATGCAGATAAAATGTTGTTTCTAACTTGTGCATACGATTTGTTGGAAACCTCGGCTTTGCCTCGGATTGAGAGTTTAAACATCTATTGCGCAATAGTATTGCCGTAATTTCCACGAAACTAAAAACATCAATTCGCCACACCATTTTTGAAAACATAACCAAAGTGACATTTTGAGCGAGCAAAGTTCTATTTTCTTCCCATGAGAGAAAAAGTACTGCGTTTTTCACACTAGAAATGCCATTTGACCAATCGCCAAAAAAACTCCTGCCATCATAGGGTGAAGAAAATAAGGTAATTTACACCGCACATGTGAAAAGCGTTGTGTTCACATCGGGGAAATTCCGATTCGAGCGTTTCGTGTTGGAATTTGTTATTTTCTTCCTTTGGTCATTTTCTCACCTCAGCTGAAACCATTGTTCCATTGTGTCATTGTTGTGAAAAACAACACCCTCGAAATGAAATTTCCAAACTTTCTTCACTTGGTGAACAAAGAACTATTACCTGACAAGTGATAAAAAATATAAAGTTGCAGTTTTGGGGTTTGTTTATCCGTGGCGAGTTCGAGGCCAACAACTGTACGAAAACTGACTTTAATTTTATCCCGACTTTTGTAATGGATTTCATGTCTTTTGATTTCCCTAGGGTCGAAAGTGGCTTGTTACAACCCTGAGGACACGTTGAAGTTAATTGCGGCTTGACAACTTTCGGCACCCTGGACTTTACTTAAATCGTCGAGGAATGCCTTCAAATAAATTTCTAAAAATCCAAAACGGAATTCTAGATTTTTAGAAATTTATTTGGAGGCATTCCTCGACGATTTAAGTAAAGTCGAGGGTGCCGAAAGTTGACAAGCCGCAATTAACTTCAACGTGAAGTAAATTTTCTTTAATTTATTTCAGTTTAAAAAAATTAGTACAAAAAACATCCGGTAGTTCTAGTATGACGAAATCAATTCAAAAGAGCTATGGAAATTGACCGTAAGCTTTGTTGGCTTTGCCAAGGATCAACAAAATACACACAAAAACTCTGCTTTTCATCATCAATAGTCATTTACATAACAAGGAATAAAAAGTTGAAAAGTAGAGTTTTTGTGTGAGTTTTGTTGATCCGAGGCGAAGCCGATGTCAATAAACACACGAAAACAAGACTTTTCATTCTTATCCTGAGTTGTGGATTTGTAATGGATTTTATATGTTTTTGAAACCCAAGCCAAGTTTCTTGTTTTCCCTAGGTGTGTAATAAGCCACTTTCGACACTACGGAAATCAATATCATTTGAAAAACTAGTGCACACATAGGAAACAATAACACGACTTTACTTTAAGCAGCATAGAACTGACCAATTAAGTTCATTTTATCGGATGGAAAATATTTATAGAAGACGGGTTATTTAACTATGCAGGTATTCGATCATTACCACTTCGAGTGTTTCTATAAAAAATGAATTCATTTTATCGGTCATTCAAGCAGCTCTTAAAATGCGAATTATTTATAAAACTGGAATGTGATTATCGAACATAACGAGGTTAAGAGTGTTGATAAACGAAGTGTAAGGTGACCAGGCACAGAGTAAACATCAAATGTTTGAAGACGAAAAACACTTACCCAAAGATGCTCATTTTCGATTTTTTTTGGAAAAGGTTTCCTTGTTATGAGTTCCGATGACATTCCTGCCACGACCTACATACTTTTGCCTAAATGTTAAAAATAATGAGAATAACAAATATTAGGGTCAGAACATGCAAGATAGAGAGTTCATCGTTATTTCACTTGAGAGAAAATGTTTGGGTGTGTCATTGCCTTTACTACAAAATGTTTATCAAAAAAAAAATCCGAAAATTTAAATCTGAACTTTGTCACTTTACTGATGTTATTGGACCAGAGTCGATGCAACCACAGATATTTGAGGACTTTTACACTTTTTTTATAAACGATTTATCACAGGGCGAAGGTAGCGAAGGTAGAATGCGGAAACTTTCTACGGATTTTGTTAAGTAGAACCAATCGATGGTGGATCATATAGGCTCATTTCTCATTGTGCAACTCGATTTCCAAATGTCGCTGTTGTACACAAAACGTCATTTTTTGGACACATAACGTCATTTTTTGTACACAAAATGTCAAAACAACAAGTATTTTGTTGACCGAAGCAAGGTACTCTATTAATGATTGTTAGGGGCGTCTGCGGAGCGCGCGTGTGCAAATTATGTGTATCGGTGGTATCCAGGATACCGGGAAATTTCTGAAAAAAATTTTAGGATACCGGGAAATCGAATTATAGCTGCACAAACCAGCGGGAAATGTATGTAGCGGGAAGTCACTTTTTGGATACCGGGAAATCCGGGAAATCTTGAATCGGATACCGGGAAGAAAACATAATTTGCACACGCGGCGGAGCGTAGAGCTTTTTTAACGCTGTAGGTTTAATCCATTCGAAATTTTTCCAGGTTGATCGAATTGTTAACGAATACGGAGAATTTTTGGACAAATAGCTGGAATAAGTTTATTGATTATACCGGTAAATTGAGCCTAACCAAGGCCCTACAGAACTAGAGAACTTTTTTTTAATCAAATTTAACTCGAATATTTCTTTAGGGGATGATCCCTTACTTTGTTACGTCTGGGCAACTACAGCTTACACTATGGCCTTGTATTGGACTCTCGGTTCAATATTCATATTAATGGACGTAACCAACAAACCAGAGTTCGTCCGTAAATACAAGACTCAGCCAGAGGCAAACGTTCCACTCGACAAATGGAAATGTTTCACTGCTTCGTTGAGAGTGCTTTTCAATCAAATTTTTGTTGGCATTCCCTATTCCTGCTTACTGTTCCAACTCAGTAAACTGGTTGGTTCTCCCGGCCTAAGAGTTGTTACTAGCTTCCCGAAGCTAATGCTTGACTTGGTCATAATGTCATTTGTGTACGAGATCTTGTTTTACTACTCACATCGCTTACTTCATCACCGGATGTTCTATAAATACATTCACAAAGTTCACCACGAATGGACGGCTCCTGTGAGTGTAATGGCAGTATATGCACATTGGTTTGGTAAGAGTTTATGAAGTTGACATTTGACAATCTTACAATTTGATGTATTTTCAGAGCACATCATCAGTAACCTGACTCCAGTCGTCATCTGCTTAATTTCAGTCAATGCACCACTGTCAACCAGCTGGGTCTGGTTTACGTTAACTATTATTTCAACGCTCGGTGATCATTCCGGCTACCATCTGCCGTTTCTTCACAGTCCCCAGTTCCATGACTATCACCATTTGAAGTTCGTCGAATGTTACGGTGTGAGCGGTATGCTTGACCGATTTCACAAAACTTCGTCAAAGTTCGAAGAATCGATTCACTTCTTACGGCACCGGACTCTCTTGTCGTTCACATCGGCAAACGAATTGTATCCGGACGATTTGGTGACGAAAGCGGATAAAACGGAATAATTTCCTCTCTAAGCTGGTTCCCATACATAAAGTATGTCGCGCAAAATTAACTCTCTTCTTTATACCACCCCACAATGTCAGAGTTGTGTCATAGAACACACTATATCCCCTCCCGTTAGTGACATAGAGTTGTAGAGAGGTGGCGCTGTAGATCAAAAGAAACCACAAAAATATATGGGAAATAATGACAGCGCCACCTTGACACCTCTTGAGTGTAGTCAATCTATGGTTAGTGACGTGAAGACAAAATTCTATTTGAAATGAGGACAATCAGTAAAAATCCAAAATTTTAAGTTTATTGTTCGTCTCATTGATTCTCATGGTTCTTATGATTCTTACGTCAAAAATTGGAGAAAGGAAAGTACCGCAATAACCTGACAGATTCTGCTATGCTAACAGGGAAAGTGCATTGAGAGAGAAAATTTTCATATGTAAGACGAAATGTCGCATACCGACACAACAATAATGTGCTTGTGTTAGTTTGCCTGACAGATGAAACTATGAAAATTCAATTTAAATTTCTCTATCTCTCTATCTCTATCTCAAGTCATTTATAAATCACGTTCGCTTTTTCAGTGCTGCTAGCAGATTTAAATCGTAAATAACTCGATAAATATGTGCTGTACTTCCAAATATACCCCTAATTGGGTATAGGCCACACATTGGAGTCTCCAGAACGCATATCTAGCGAGTTATTAATGATTTAGATCTGCTAGCAGCACTGAAAACAAAAGGATGTTATTTATGAATGACTCCTCTCTACTGTACACTTCAAAGAAATGTCTGTACCCTCCCTTGTGAGTGACATACTTTATGAATGGGACCCATATAACCTGAACGTCTTTAAGTCTGATTCCAATTTTTTACGATTCAATAAAGAAATTTAACACAAAAATTTACAATTTTCAAATTGCAACCATAAAAACACGACTCAATATTCAACCGTCAGCTAACAACCTTTCCGGTTTAATGGATTTAACTTTTGCACCGATTTTTGGTGTTCATAATACTCGTACGTACACAAAAAGATGACTTCAATTCCCGTCACGTTGTTACACAATCGCAAAACTTAAATTAGATTGAAGTACTGCTTGTAAACACTTTTGAAGCATTGATCGGAGAGGAGATGTGAATGTTTTAGAAATTTTCTAATTAAAGAAATTGCGGGCGTGGGAAAGTCGTTACATTTTGGCTCTTTTCAAAAATTGGTGCTCATGGTATCTGCAGGCAATGTGTTGCAGGACGAACGGTCTCTTATTAATATATCGAAGATTTTAATCTGTCATAGACGGCAAGCATATTAACAGTTTTACTATTCAAACTATTAATTCATTTGATAGAAGATTTTCAGAAATTGATTTCGGGAATCTTTTACTTCATTTGTTTAGAACATGCTTTTTGCTATACAAGACATCATTAGTTAGACCTTGCCGTTAATTGTTGCTGTCGTTGTCGATAACAAATGACAGCCGTCTGTAACAGGTTAATACTAAAAAATCAGAAATAGGAAAATATCTTCGAGAAACTGTGAACTTCCTTCATTAAAAATTGATTGAACTGATGATTGCAACTGAATCAGTCGGGCATCTCACTTGGCCTCCAAATTTCCGTTGATTTTCTTTTCGTTGAATTAAGTTGGAAAATCTTTTCAAATGGAACAAGTGTTAAATCGTACGCATAATATCCTTACACATCTGTTACTAATCCAACCAGACGACATAAACAATTTTGATTAATGGATTTTTCATGGATTTGTAACGCTATTATTATTGTGTGACTTGGCACAGTTTCGTGATCATCGTCAGTTGAGTGTCATTCGTTGAAACGACTACACACTTGCGTTAGAAAATTGTGTTACGATCTATATCCACTTCGAAAATGGTAAGAGATTGTCTTGGCTTGTGTGTCCACCTGCATTTATTTTCTTTAATTGAGAGTGACCGTTGCAAAGAGTGTTGGAAAGATTGATTTTATTTTTAAGAAAATTACAACAACGGTAACGGTAAAAACACTCAATTTTGGTTTCGGATTTCTTTTCGGTGAACTCTTTTGTATTGGAAAATTTTACGAATTGGTGACTCAAAATGTTCCAAACCCAAACACGGTTCACAGGAAATTAGTGTTCTTTGGCCTAATTGTTAAAACGAAGTCAGCAGGGCCGGACTGGCAACCTGACGGTCGATCAAAGAATCTCTAAAGCGACAGCCAAAATATTTTCGCCCGTACCTCTTTCCACCTCTTTCAATTTTACCTAATAATATATTGCTATGAGTCAATTGAATGTATAGTTGCAGAAATCTTGCCCCAACCTTTGACAAACTCGTAATTGAGTCTATTACTTCGTCTGATTAAAAAAAATTCTTCACGGTAACTTAGTCTCTATATTCCGGTAACCAAAAAGGTAAATACATTTACCAGTTGTTTGTTCGGCAAAGGTTTGATTTCCTGGTAACCAAATTTTTGTTGAAAATATTTGCTGGTAACGAGGTTACCAGGATAACGCATTTTTCCTTGTCCTCAACGTTCACTTCGTTCGGGCTACAACTTACGAAAAAACCTAAAACCCTTTGGCCTATAACATATAACATGCCAAAGGTACATTGGGCTACGTTTTTTGGGTAAAATTTTCATAGTAGCTCTCCGCTAAGCTTCAAATTTTCCATCAGAAGATGGCAAAACGTTTATTGTAAATTTTCAAAAAACTTGTTCAATTAGAAAATTTACGGCTGTCTCGTGTAACGGACCAGTGGAAACGACTGAAGATGGTTAGACCACGCTAACCTCTGACCGCTACTGGATCCGGAGGTCGAAACAGGATTTTTGTCTTTTTATTCGCTTCACGCGAGCCATGGGAAAGGGAAGAGTATTTTTGCTCTGTTTGTTTTGCATCACTTGATCAAGAGAAGTAATTTTGCATATTAGATGGCGCCACCCCTGGAATTAGTATATTTTCCAGGTAAAATAAAGTTTTGTACCTTTGGCATGTTATATGTTATATGTTATATACACGCAAGCCTCGAAAGCCGTTTATGTTAAATAGAAATACCGTATGACCAAGGGGAGAAAGTCAAATACATTCCACTGTTGCCAGTGTAAAATGTCTTTAAAAAGCATGAGACTGTGTATAACCAACCCACGTAGCGGAGACGAGCCTAAATGAAAACTCATGATAACTCTCATAATAACAAGATGTGATAAACTGTTTAAGTCAGCGCTACATTAGGGAACGTGAGATTTTCTGAATAGAAAATCCAAACGAAAAGTGTAAGTTTGACAGATCCACTGAAAAATATTTAATTTGTGACTGCAAGGATTTTAATTAAACAGAATGTCATTGTGTAGTGTATGGATAGGAGTCCGGTAAACTAATTGTTTTCTCAATCAGGACAATATTTTCCGAGCGATAAGACTTTATCGTCAATAGAAACATCACATTTTCAAATGCTTATCGCTCGGCATATATTGGTCCGATTGAGAAAACAATTAGTTTACCGGACTCCAGAGATCAAGCGCTACACAATGGCAATTTTGTTTAATTAAAATCCTTGCAGTCAGAATTAAATTATTTTTCAGGGAGTCTGTCAAACTTGCGTTTTCGTTTGAATTTTCTGTTCAGAAAATCTGACGTTCCCTAACACGATTTGATCAAATGCCACTTTCTCCGAAAACAGTAGTTTACACTCTATGAAGTGTTAACTGGAACTGCTTACACATTTTGCAACTAATCCCTATAGAGTGCTGTTTATACAGCTGATTATTTTAGTACTCTCAACGGCTAGAAACAAACACCTGGTTCGAATATTATAGTCACCACAAAGACTACTTGGGCTAAGTAAACAATTTTTTTTTTTGCTCATTTATTGTAAATATTTATTGCAAACGAAATTTAATCTCGTATTCTGTGGGAAGTCGTTTACTTTACTTGCCCAACATTTTTATCCTGATGAAATCATTATATTTAGATCCATCGAATCAGAGTGTTAAATATAAGAGGCCGTTAAATACAAAATTATAATCTGTCGGTCGATGAAAAGATGAGAGAATTTTGAGTGTTAGGTTTTTCATAGCTACACAGTAATATTGCTACCTAGCACTTCTCTATACAAAATACACTGGCCAGCGAGAGAATGAAAGAAAACAACGAAATAATAAAATTGAGTGCTGGGTGCATAACGCGGTGTGTTCGAATTGATCATCAAAATAAAATTAATTTTAGCGTTGGAATATTTTTAATTTATTAAAAATAGTAACCACCTCCGAGTGGAAAGACAAGAATATTGAAATGTCGTAACAACATAATTTTAATGAGATATGCCTTCTCATTCTTCGTTTCGTTTCAAATTGGACATAAATAAACTTAGAAAAAGAAGCGAAAAACGAGAAGAAAATTCAAATAAATTGTGTGGTAAAAATGAGAACGGCTTTAATTCACCGTATCATTGTTTATTGTTTTGATGTTAATAAAACAAAATGAAAACCAAAATATTTACAATATTCAAGGACTGATGTGTGTTGTGATGGTGTTGATGATAATGACTGTGGTTTTTCTTTGCAGATGTACGAGACGTTATTTATTTAGTTGACTAATTTACTTTTTCTTTTTTGATATTTTAGCCTGATCCAGTCACCTGTGCGAAATGCAAAAAAGCTATCGAGGGAGAGGTATGAGAGAGATTATTTTCCTTAAATTAATAACGAGTAATGGACGGTTTTGAATCATGGGTAAATATACCCTGGTTGATTTTTTCCTGATGTTGGAAGGTCATACGGAGAGTAAAACCTAACTTTTGTATCACTAGACATTAGGACCTGTTTCGTAAAACACGGACAATTAAGGAGAAGATCCAACCTCCAAAAACTATGTATCTATCTATTGAGGAATCCAACTGATATTTTCAAGACCGGTAAATCGGTAATACCGTTTACCGGGATTCAGAATTTCGCTACCGGTTTTTTCGGTATTTCGTCTTGTTAAAAGAACACTATTTTCGCAAGAAATAACTTGGCATAATTAAGCCTGAAAGTGTTTTATATAAAGAATTATGATTCGCCCTCAGAAAACACAATTTTAGTTTTATCAGAGTTTTAAAAGTAATCGATGTTCTCAGTGCCCAATGAGTGTTTTTTAATTTGGCGCTAAAGCTTTTTTCAAATTTTGCGCCAAAACATTATAAACTGAAGATACTTAATTGACTGAGAACATCGATGATTTATACAACTCTAAAAAATCTCAAATATGTTCAGAACTAAACAAAATCCGCTTTAACAATAAATTGATCCGTCAAATCAAAGGATGTTTATTAATCTTCCAATACGAAATGCGTCAAACTACTACTAACTGACTATTTGAGATTTATTAGAGTTTTAAAAATTCATCTTATCATTTCTCTGTAGTCAAGTAGTGTTTCGAGGTTATGATATTTTGGCGGGAACCGCAACTTTTTTGACACAATTTTTTTGTTATTTCTGTAACGTTTACAATCTTTGCAAAACGATTTTGTTTCTCTTCGCAACGTTAAGTCCGGAAAAAATTTTGTTCCTCTTTATAACGTTAAACTGAAATAATTTTTCGTAATATCAATTTGGTTATGAACTGTACCTACCAAAAAAGCAAACGAAGTGAAAAAGTGAAACTTTTCTGATAAAGCTTTAACTTTAAAGTTAAGGAACCCTGTTTCTCAGGGTGAACAAACTGTAAACAATTTGTGTGTGGAATCATTTACAAACAACAATAACAACCAAATCAGAAAACATGTCCAATTTCCCTTTTCTCTCTCTGACATACAAAGTTGTTCTTTGCGACTGTAGCGGGCGTTCAACCAACATTTTTCTTTTACATAGGAATTTTTAGATGTGGACGTCTTAGGACGAAATGTCAGTGGAGTTGCAGGAAACAATTTTGCCTTTGAACGTCATTATTAATTTTGGCTCTAAATATCGAAAATTTGCTAAACAAAAAGTAGCGCACGACTACAGCAGCCCAACTAGGCAAAAAATACGTCACAAAGTTGTGCGGGTCTATGCATATATTAAAAATGCATAAATCACTGACATTTTTGATATGCTTAATATCAAACCTTGCACATTTTCAAGACCGGCAAACGTTCGCGATGTTAATTGTAAATTATCGACCCTGCTACTTCTTTTGATGTAAGCATCGTAATCTTGTACTTCATTGGTTTCAGCAACCATTTTGCTATAAAGAGCACATAATTTAGAGCCCATTGCTTTTGTTTGCTGTCTCTATCGATAACAGGTGACATTTCTGTTGACCGTCGTCGCAAGATTATTAATAGCAAAGTCTCTATACCAGGCAAAAGTTGACCGATTTTTAAACGTTGGATTCGTTCCTTACATCCGCCGTTTATACAATGACAACAAATGAATGAGGGTGATATGGATTTTTATTGTGCGCGAAATTTTTGAAAACGCAATGATTTTTGTGGAAATTTTTATTTTTTTATTTTTTTTGATATATATTTGATCACCCTAAATACCTAAAACCTGAAATACCTTTAAAAAAAAAAATTAAAAAATTTCCACAAAAATCATTTGCGTTTTCAAAAATTTCGCGCACAATAAAAATCCATATCACCCTCATTCATTTGTTGTCATTGTATAAACGGCGGATGTAAGGAACGAATCCGACGTTTAAAAATCGGTCAACTTTTGCCTGGTATAGAGCCTTTGTTAATAGTCTTAATCCCAAAAGTATTCCTCTAATAAATCACTCTCAATAAATCATTCCCGAATGATGTTTACAAACAATAAATCAGATATGTACCGGTCATCAGGATTCCAATGACCACTGACTGGCATAGTTTTCATAATTGAAATTCCCGACAATTCTCTGAAGCAGGCCCTGAAGTGTGGTCGTAAAATTTGAAACTCATTTTGTTTAGAGTAAATACTTACTCGGACAGCCTTTGATATTATAACGAAACGACGGTGAGGAGACATTTTCGTTTAGCACACTTACACTTCATCAATCAATTGATATGTGAAATGGAAATGTGCCAGGAAAAAGAATTCGGTTACATAATTGGAGGAATTTTCATAGAGAAATTTAACAGATTTTTAAAATTCATATTTACGTGGGATGTGTTTAGCCATTAATGATGTTTGATAAAAGAAGAAAATAGCCGCAGGACAGAAGATATGAGTAATAACAGCATTTGAGTGAGAGTTTAGTTCTTTTTTCGTAATCGAACAATAACTCTATCATCGTAGCACAAAGCACCACTGTAAACAAGTGATTCATCCCATTTTTATAGCCTATTCAATCGTCATTATAAAATGAAAGAAAATTCTTACAACATTCCATGTTCTTTCAGTCACTAACCGCATTGGATCAAAACTGGCATCCAGAACATTTCGTGTGCAAACTTTGTGAGAAACCAATTACAAGGTAACAGCAACGTTTGTTTCGTTCAACTATTTATAGAATGCAGCAACGTTTCTAACACAAAAATGTTTATTATCCAGTGAACAGTTTGTTGAACATGAGGGCAGTCCAGTTTGTGGTAAATGTAATACTGCTAAGCTCTGCGAAAAATGTTTCCAATGCAAAAAACCAATCACTGGAGTAAGTACACAAAATGGGGCCGTTCATAAATGACGGTCTATTACATGGGAAGGGTAAGGGTTAAGCGTGGTACTTTAAGAAAACATGGGGCCCGGCCAGTAAGAGAGTAAAACGCTTAGAAAATGTTTCGGACGACATTCATGAACGACCCTAAACGGATATTGTTTTACTAAGTCCAATAAATAAGTTGCATTAGTCACTCCAGACCCGTAGCCAGACTTCGCGATCCAGACATTTTTGAGAGAGTGAAAAAGGCCAAAAAATATAGTAAAAATTACCATGGTTACGGGCCTGAGTCACGCAACATCTATAGACGTGAAAAATTGATCCTTCTGAACGATTTCTCAATTTTCTGTTTGATATTTTTAGAAAGTGTTGAAGGCGATGAACCAAGTTTGGCACGAAGATCATTTTGTATGTTCCGGACCTTGCAAGAAACCACTGTCTGGAACCGAATTCTTTGAACGCGAATCAAAGCCCTACTGTAAACCCGATTTCGACAAATTGTTCGGAGCGAAGAAAGGTAAGAGAGGAATATCATTTGAGAAGAGTTTCAACGGATAATTCTAAAATAAGAAATGACCGCAAAAAATTAAGAATATTCCAAGCAGTAATAGTTCGAGGAAAAGTATTAAAGACGCCATTGATCGGTCAAACAGAGACCTATCGGTTCCCAATGAAGTCCTATGTTAAAGGTTCAAATATTCTTCAAATAACAATTGAAAGGTCTCTTGATAAAGCTCATCTAAAGCTCCCAACGACGAGTTCAATTCTACGTCCCAATATTTGATTTAAAAAAAATATTTTCAGCGCCAGCCAAACCACTCAAATGAACCAATGTACCATCCATCAGCAGAATTACCCAACATATGAACATACAACAATGAAGAATTAAGAGGATCATGACTTTACATTTGAGATTTGCTCGCTTTCATATACTGAAGCGAAATTTGAAATAAATTTACGAGAAAAAAAACTTTTTTGTTTGATTTATTTCGTCGATGTCCGATAGATTTCAATCCAGAACTGATGTTACTTCCTGTATATGTTCATACACTTGAAGCTAACAAACTGCGGCGTCTTTCTCTGTGCATAAAATTAGTAAGTGCAACAACTAACGAGCAATTGTTTGGATGAAAAACGGAGCATCATGTCCGGAGCGATAGCGGAGGACTTGACGCAGTCTAACTTCCAAAAAAAGAACGAAGAAATTTTTTTGAGACGCGGCAACTATATATAGGCGAAAATTTAAGTTTCTTTCCTTTGGCCTGTATCACCACAAATCCTATTCTATCTTATTCGCGCTTTAAATACGAGCAAAACGAGCTATCACTCGACTATGTAACTTTAAAATTGCCGGAGATACATCGTTTTGAAGTTGGTCATTTTGATAGAAAATGCACCAAATTAACGTTTTCCAAACAATCAAAATCTTTCAACTTACTCTGTATGTTTCAATCTGTCTATCTGTCTATCTGTCTATCTATCGACGGTCGATCTCGGAAACTAGTCAGCCAATCTCCATGAAATTTTGCAGGAACCTCAGGGTGGGCATAAAAATGAAAATGTGATACGCCATTACCGCAGGAAAAACCAGAATTTTGTTTTATTGGCCTCGAAGTGGTTTCTGAGTGTGGTTTTCGAGGGTCGGGAACGCGTTTTCGGCTGTAGCTTAGCTGTATTGAAACCTACAGAAGCGTGTGACCCATCAAATGGAAGGTATTCGTAACACGATTCAAACAAAAAAATAATTAAAAAAATCGGGTCAGATTCGTTTGAGCTAGAGTGATTAGAGTGACCAAATTTTGAGCTACTCGAGCGTAGGATGAAAGGACTAATATTTTTGCGATTATGAGAGATAGAGAGTTACTTTCTTCGGCAAAGTCTCAGAGTTTTACGAGTAGAACAGAGGGGCATTTGCGAAAAATGTCGAAAGTTGGAAATGGGTGGGTCAATTGGGGTTTTGGAGATATTTCTTGAATGGTGGCAGATAGAGAATTACTTTCTTCGTCAAATTTTCGAATTTCGTCAAATTTTCGATTTTCGTTAAATTTCGTCAAATTTTTTAATTTTCGTCGAATTTTCGAATTTCGTCAAATTTTTGATTTTCGTCTGCCAAATAATCTGCCAAATAATTTTTACAAAAAAAATTTTGACTGGAAACAACCAAAATTTTACCAAAAAAATCTGCGTCGCAAAGTGGCAGATGTTCGGGAACAGACCAGCAAGAAAATTTATCTGCCACATGCAACGCAGATTTTTTTGGTAAAATTTTGGTTGTTTCCAGTCAAAAATTTTTTGTAAAAATTATTTGGCAGATGATGAGAAAACCTAAGCCAGCTTGTTTGAACTAATTGGGTGTAAAATTTAATTTTTGCGTAACGAAGCTGAAAGCGTCAACTCTAGCGATATCATTCATTTTAGAAATTGTATTTCAAAGACTGCGTCACACTTTTCTCGAAGAGATTTTTGTTGGGATAATTACAGCCGTGAACGCCATAAAGTCAAATCGCCAAGATTTTTTTCGGCGATTTATCACATTCAGGTTTTTCTTTACACTCTGGCGATTATTCTTGGCGTTTCATCGCACTTTGACGATTTTTCTTGACAATTCATCATTTTTTGTTGATTTACTAAATCACCATGAAAATTCACCAGAATGTGAAGAAACGTCAAGAAAAATCGCTAGAATCAAAGTTTTATTTCTTTATGTTTCTGTGCGTTTCTTCACACTTTGGCGATTTTTCTTGACGTTTCTTCACACTTTGTAGTCTATCGCAAACAAACTACTTTTATTAAGGTGGTGAAAGAATTTGTAATTTACATGTAAATTACAGCGCAGTCAGTCAAAATGTAGGATAGAGTATGTAGAATACAAAGAAATAAGAATTTGACACAGAGAGCTGATGGTTGGTTTGCTAGAGAGAGTATTGTCAATTGGCAAGAAAAATCACCAAATTGTGAAGAAACTCAATAAAGACAAATTTTCGATTCGATCAACGCATATTCTCGTATTTTTTCGGCCTAAAACATTTCGTGCATTGCGCTAAATTTTACTGTTTCTTCGGTCATTCTGTAATTGCATCACCGAGGTGTATAAAGCAAGCAATAAAACTAATATTATCATTCGCTTTGTCCATCTTCACGAGGGTGTGTTAAAGTTTTATTGCTGACATTATGGAACTACAATAATTTCTGGGGTGATATCACACCTTGATAAGCAGTTTAATAGTGTTGTCGGAAAGTACGTTGAACTGTTATCGAAAAAAGTAATCTTCCGGACAAACGATGTATATTCATCACCCGTTCGGATCAACTATCACAGTTTGAAGTGTGCCGCACTTTCATTGCATGCACAATCCAATTTCCCTAAATCCATATAAGATCCGAAGTGACTCTTTGAGATGAGTTAATTTTTCTGGATCATACAATGCTATACGATGAATCGATGGGAACGTCGACAGTTTTTGTTACCTACTCTACCGATTTCTACAAATTTTATTTAACTTCCTAAAGAAAGCTTTTGCGATATTTTCCTCGATTTTCTTTTCTCCTCCTGTAAGTTGCAACATGTTCTCCGAAAATTAGTCACGACTGAATGGAATTCCTATTGTTTGTTGTATACATAGAGCTCTATTAGCCGGGCACAAAAACAACAATATACACAACATTCATCTCAACAAATCCATATGGTAGCACTACAACGCACACTTTACTTGTCAGTCGCTTTTTTTAATGGCATCAGACAAGACACATAACACCCAATTCCTTTATTTTTCACTTCATGACGATGCTCCACTAACATGACGGCACATACACTCCCGGTGTATATAAAATGTGTTTTTTTTTGTCGTGAGAAATGGAAGATGTTCGTTCCATTGTTTGTTCGTTAGGCAAACGTAATTTTTATTTCACTTTCATTTCAGAGCATATAGCTACCTACCCATATAAAAAAAGGTGCCACGTTTCAGTTCGTGTTCGGTGCTACACATGTTACCTCTTTTTATCCATTACAAGTTTGTAGTCTACTCGTATACCGAGTGATACACATATATCCCTATTTTGAGAAACACAAGTTCTCCCATTCAACAATTGCACATCAAATAACTTCCCTTTCATCATCAGTGCACAGAGTGTACAATTCCCCGGCAACAGTGTGCATACAAACCACTTATGTAATTCAATGCTAACAATGAAATCTTTTATATTCCATATTTGAGTTCCGATGTACCAGGAGTACATTAAATCCATTATGTTTCATTTTACGGGCAAAAAAGAGAACTTTTCGTAAATAATGACAGCAATTTCAGAGTAATTGCTAATGTATGTCACCGTTCTTTTGTTGTAGTTGGAAAATTTTAATGGAGAATAGAGATGGGAACTGCTTCAAGAGAGCTGGTGCAATTAGTTGCCGTTTCTGAACAGGACTTTTAATTCTAATTTCATTCATTGCGATGGTAGTTTCATTTTCGTTCTAAAGGCAGTTTTGTTTCAGAATTGTATTGAATGACTGTGTATAAATGAATGTACTATCTCACTGTACCCGAGTGTTTTATATTTCGCAAAAAAAAACTCGGTGAGTTCGAAAAGCTTCTGTACATCTTAATTTCACTAAAAGTTTGAAGAAATGGAACGACCAGAACGCAATTTGCATTTTTTTCCATCTAGTACTTCATTGTACAGTTCGTGAAAATGTTTCAATGTTTGAGAACAATTCATTCCAAAACAAACGAGAGCTAAAATTTTTCCTTAATTACGTTCGTCAGCCTAAAATTTAAGCCGGCCTTAATACACTAAACCGATGAATCAAGAATTTTTCCAGAAAAAGATCATGCTCAGAAACTGAGGCCTATTCTTTCGAAGGAGTTATCGGTTGTCGGTACTGAATCAGTACTACTGATTGTAAAGAAAAAAAAAGTTCAATGGCTAAATAATGATGATTAGATTGACGTGAACTTAAACCCATGGTATGGTGGTAGTAGTTTTGTAACTCGGTGGCCCTTTGGTTCTTTAAGAATTTTTTTGTTTCATGCCGCATGTCGTGTGGAACAAATATTTTTTTCCGGATAACGGAAAATTGTTTTTTCAGTCGGAAGAGTCACTTATATGAAAACTTTCAAAATCGAATCTTTTCTAGGAAGTATGGCCGATATTTATAGATCGATGCTTATAGGCAACTTGACAAATTTCAATTTAAGTTCACCCTTTGTGTTGATTTCACTTCGCAAAGTCCAATAAAGCACTCCAATAACAGGCACAAGAACAGATTTTTATAACGGTCATTTGGCCTTTTATTTTGTATGGAACATCCGTAACGCAGTGGCATATACCAACATAAAAAATTCGGTTCTTGTGCCTGTTCTTGGAGTGCGTTGGCACAGTAGACACTAGACATTTCTTACGATTTTTGCCATTTTTTCGGCTAACATTAAAGATTTTACCAAGTTTGAAGTCACCAGAGGTAAGTTTCCTATCCTAGACGATTTTTCTGGTTCGCTCTTGGTCTTTTCTTATGAACTGACCCGCTGTTACCTAAACGAACGGCGTTATGCACTAACTGTACTTAAAAAAAGATCCAAAAGATACACATCAGGATACCCATGAAATTTTAGGATACAAAAAAAAAGTACGGTTAATGTATGACGCCGTTACTATCAATAGAATTTAGAAGTGACTGGATGAAAGGTTTCGTAGGAGACTTGTGTTTTAAATATCACCCAGCCTCCGGCACCAAATCTATTACTTCGGTAGTTCTAACTAACATAATATCTACTATAAAAGGCCTCACTTGGCACAGATTATCGCTTTATTTTTGCCGTTACTGTCGCTAACAGCTGCCTTTCATCATGCACCATTGAGTATTCAATGTTCAAACTAGGGAAATGATTCCCTATTTTCAGTTATTTCCAACGAAATGTGTGCTAGCCGTATTAACAATTCTTCTGAGAATACCGGCAGAACGTTGTAAAATTCACGTTGAAAGCACTTCTTGATTGGTTAAAGTGGTAAATTTCTACCAATCAGCTTCTTCTACAGCTTTCAGTTATTTTTGTACGTCTGCTACATCTAAATAGTTCGTGTGCGAAATGAATTACACTTTTTACCATCATCATCGATAGGACTGTACAGCTACGTCGTTGTTTATCGCATGTATATATTTATATATAGATGAAAATGAGCACGAATTCAATTGAATGAAAACGTTAACGACCAATCAATTTGCAGTGATTTCAACCAACAACCATACAATATGTTTGGTTGAAATATACAACAACAAGCAGTCTACCTTCTATGGCGTACACAGATTTTCGTATTAACCAAATGCATACTTCAACACGGTTCCATGCGGATGTATTTATTCTCATCTCCCGTGCTGGTATAAAAATTGTGTAACATGGGAACTATATAGATGTGCAAATGGAAACATGTCGTTCATAGATTTATAGGGAAAAAAATGTGTGTAAAGGGGGAGAGAAGAAAATGGTAACATTGTGGCGAAGCTTTACTGGTAATTCTGTGAAAGTTTTTGCAGACAAATGAGCTGTATGGCTTAGTGCATGAATCCAGACCATTTTTACATTATTTTTCATCCTATTGTTGATTGTAATTAATTATTTTTACACACGCTATGATGCTTTCCCTCCTATATCCTCACTCGTACGATGGAATAATAAAATGAAATTCTCATGGTTTGTAAGCTCGTAGTATCCACACACATATACCGGAATTATTATTTCCAAAATATCCTGTTACTGCTACAGTGCTACACACACATAAACGGGCGTAACCCAATCTTGCAATGCATCATAAACCTTAACAATTACAATTTAGTTTCTAAAACAGAATCTCATCTTTACAATATTCCGAAACATATTAACCCACATAACATCGTCGTACCCCCTTCCACCCAATGGCACACAAACCAGTACCACTCTTCTCTGTGAGCACCGAATTATAAAATGTGTTTTCCACCTTTGTAGCCATTGATGTCCTGTGTATTTCAATGCTATGTGACATCGCCAGCAACTTATATTATTACCCTTTTGTCGCTCTTTTGTATACATGTAATTATATATCATGACAACAACAACAACTTGCACACAACTCACCATGATGATGGTATGGTGTGTACACTGTACACCCATTTTATTATGTCGTTAAAGTTGATTATGACTTTTATATTTCAAAATGAAGCTGTTGAATCGTGTTGTTACATTTATTTTAGCTTTTCTAACATCAGAAAAGATGTTTTCAGCTATTTGCTAGTTGTATTAACTACACAAAATGCACATCGTGCACATAAGGGAAATCAGGCAAGAACCCCTTATAATGCGAAATGTGACGCCAGTCCCTGTGTATGAGTACAAACGAAGCGCTGATAACATTTTAGGTGAAGAAAATTTCGTAAAAAATTACATAAATTACATCACGAAGTGGCAGATGATTCGGCTGTCTTGCCTTTCTTATGTTCATTTTTTTTTTAAATTTACTCAACCATCTCACTATAGTCTGAATTTATAAGAAAGGAAACCAGAAAAATTGAAAAATTCAGCAAAATTCTGATGTTCTAGAATTAGAAAGATTGTGGACTATGGCGGGCGATGGAATTGTGAGAAGGGAAGCCAATTAAACAGTCAGAAGTTGTCAAAGGCCTAGAAGCGGATTTTACAAAACTACTCAGAATGAAAATGAACACAAATTAAAATACTGAGAATAGTCGTCGTCGTTTCTTGAAGAAAATTGGTTCCAGAAATCAATTGCTAAAAGCCTGAAGTAACTGGTAAAATTGTCTTCAAACTCATGGGAACCTTCTGGCCGCAGATATCGAGGTCTTACAAAACATCACTGAAATTTTGGAATTAGACTTCATTTGGTAAGATTGTTGCTTTCGACGAAATCTTGCGCAACTAAAGCTGCACAACACATTCGTGGGAAGTTATCGAGCTTGGAAGAATTTCTCGGAATTTTACGAACCAATTTTTTTGTGGACAAGAGATTTCCCGACGTTTCGGTCTCCTCTGCCCGAATGTCCAATTAAAAATTGAGTTTCCCCAAGCGCTACACGTGTCGTGCCTAATATATAGAGGGATTTTTTTGAAAGTGGACCAGGCTCCGTCGGAGCTATTTTTTTTTTGCGACGGTTTGTTCATATGCCCAGATAGCCCTTGGCCCCAATAGTCCAAAACCGCAGTCGTTTAATTTTCATGTTTGCTTCAAGGCTGGTGGTGAAGGTGTAAAGGTCGAAAAAAGGGTGTTTTTTGTAAGTGATTTACTACCGCTACAGACGATGGACACACATGTGTGGCGGCTCGTTGGATAGGTACTGTCCAGGAGACCTGGGGCAAAGAGAAATATCAAATGTGTACTCAAGCACTATTCGAAAATAACAAAAAGGATGTAAATTTTGATGATTCCGTCGGAGCCTGGTCCACTTTCGAAAAAATCCCTCATAACTTTGCACTCAGCTTCATACAGGGGCGATAATACCCTCTGGTCGATAGTAGGGATGGGAGGCGTTCAAAATTATCGATATCAATCGAAAGAAATTATCGATAATCGATTAATCATATCGTTATCGATAATTTAATAAATCAAAATATCGAAATTCGATAATTATCAAAATGTCGATAATTTGATATTTATCCGAAAATTCATGATAATATACCGATATATCGGAATATATCGATAAATATCGGATTTTCGGACCGAAATATCGAATTATCGATATCTTGATAATTATCAAAATATCAATAATTATCGATTATCGATATTTTTTTGATAATTTTCGATAAAAAAAAGTCGATAATTATCGATTATCGATAATCGATAATCATTATAATTATCGCCCATGCCTAGTCGATAGTTATCTCTCTTTTGATTAATAATATCATCTCTGAGCGATAATATTGCCCAGAATTGCATATTTTCGTCTTCTGGACGATATTATCGTTAGAGACGATAATCACACTTCCCAAAATTTTAATATTTTTATCTCACCCAAATGACCGCTGATATGGACGTGGTACAGGTCGTTGAGCTCGTAAGGATGACCAGATCCTCAGATTTTTCAATGTAATTTTAAGGCCATTTGGTGCAAATGGGAAGAATTTCAAAATTTCCGAGGTCAACGACAACAATTTTTGTCTTGTAATTGAACTTGCGTCACGCCCAATGCTAACGCGTTGACATGATGTATTTCACTTTTTTATTCAAACACAAAACCGAATATTCTTCTCGAATGGAGAAAATAAATGCAGCTGAATGGATGACAAATAAAATCTGTAAAAGTTTGTTTTTCGGTCATTTTTTTGTGTGGTGTGTGCAAATGGGCGATAAACAATGAAAGTAATACGAGCAAGCAGTCTAAGAAATATGAACTCTACAGTCGAAGAAATTTAGTTTTCGGGTTTTCCAAAGGTATTAATCTTATTTAACCCACACTTTATCCCACAACAATGGAATCCACAAATTTAAATTTAGTTAACTCAGCGGTCGCAATGACGGCGCTGCAGTCACGATTTCAAAATGTGATATAGGGTGGATAAACTAAATTTTGGTTTTGGTTACATTTTCTCTTGGTTTTTAATTATTACATCAGGCTTCTAAATTAAGAGTACCTTTATGCAATATAAACCGTTTGAGTTTGAAAAAAGATGTTTTGTATCAGTGAACGATATAGGAAAGCGTTCAGTACGTCTCAACATACAAAAGAACATAAAATATAATTGTACATTTAGCCACCCTACGTCCGTCATCGCTTCTATTGTCTTCAAGAACATATTGTGTGCTTGTCATGATATGTATCAGACGTTTGTTTATTTATGTGTCTCATCTAAAATGCTGGCCAGCAAAATTTTGATCATTAAATTCAACGGCAAAATTGATCTAAATGTTAAAATAATTGTGAATAATAGTGAAGTTAATGTGGTTTTGTTTTCTCTTCATAAAAGAATTTGCATCAGTTCGATGTAAAGTGTGGAGCACCATTAGAAAAAAAAACTTGTCGCTGAAGAATGATCAAAAAGTTGCTGGACGCAGTAGCTACAATTAATGCTTTGCAGGATATAGAATAAAAATTAGAGAAACACCAAGAGCCGTCCATTTGAAATCTTCACAATCATCATTTCAACTAAAGGCTTTTTTTTAAACGAAACGCAGATTCGGAACATTCTTTTTCGCCAAATTACAATTTGGCATAGGAAATCAATTCAACTCTTTGTATAAGTGAAGCTCATGATTGAGCTCAATCATGAAAACAGAATCTGGTCAGGAATAAGATAAGAATATGAATATATGACGAACTTCAAAGTTCCTGATTTATAATCCTGAGATGCCTGCTCATGCAATTATGCGATTTACGATTTCCAAAGAATTTTAATATCAACTTTTAGACAAAATAACAATTTCCAAGTCTGTTTTCTATTTGATTTATTTGATGTATTTCCGACCTCGTTCTAGGGTAATAAAATTTTCTGTGGATTATTTGTAACTTCATGAAAATATTAAGATGGAAAACCTCAGAAACATTCACATAAAAATTATGCTTTCCTAACTAATGTTGAAATAGCCTTTTTGCACTCATTAGGAACTTAGGAAAATAACTACTGGGCAGTCGAGACGGTTTACTTGTAGTCCGAAATTATATTTTGGCTTCGTAGAACACAGATAAACCCAAGAGAGAGGAATTATATGATATGCAGTACATACTGTCCCGTACAATCTTTTTCTAAATAAAAGTTATAGTCAAATCGACAATATTGTATTATTTGGCGATTTGTCATATTTTGGAGTTTCTTCACACTTTGGCGATTTTTCTTGACAATTCATCATATTTAGTTGATTTGTTAAATCATCAAGAAAAGTCTCAGAAGTGTGAAGAAACGCCGTAAAGACAAATTTTCAATTCTCTATGATCCTTGGAGTTTCTTTACTCTTTGGCGATATTTCTTGGTTTTTCTTCACATTATGGCGATTTTTCTTGTTGATTTAACAAATCAACCATAATGATGAATTGCCAAGAAAAATCGATAGAGTGTGAAGAGAAGAAGAGAAAAATCGCCAGAGTGTGAGGAAACGCCAAAGTGTAAAAATACGTTTTTGAAATGTCTCTACATTATCTTTCGTAAAATGATAGTGTCCTCGGGATCTTTCGTTAAAGTATGAATTCCCTAGGATCGAACAAGATGCCGTTACCTGACGTAAAATAAGAGTTTCCTTAGGATCGAACCAGGGAGCATTTCGTAACTTTTATAAAAGGATAGATTCACTAGCTTCGAACAAATAACGCCTTTTAGATAAATTTCGTAAAAGGATAAATTTCAAAGGATTTGTTTAATCACCACGAAGAATCGCCAAAGTGTGAAGAAACGCAACAAAGACAAATTTATCATTCTTTGTTTTTGCCGGCGTTTCTTCATCCCTTGCCAATTTTTTATTTTTGGCGATTCTTCATGGGAATCATGATTAATGACGGCTACGAGCTTTAGCGAAAACGAATGAGATGTTCCGATCCGAATCTGCGAGCGAACTTCCGTTTCGTTAAAAAAAAGCCTCTAGTTGAAATGATGATTGTGAAGATTTCAAATGGACGGCTCTTGGTGTTTCTCTAATTTTGATTCTATATCCTGCAAAGCATTAGTTGAAGCTATTGCGTCCAGCAACTTTTTGATCATTCTTCAGCGACAAGTTTTTGTTCTAATGGTGCTCCGCACTTTACATCGAACTGATGCAAATTCCTTTATGAGAAGAAAACAAAACCACAGTAACTTCACTATTATTCACAATTATTTTAACATTTAGATCAATTTTGCCGTTGAATTTAATGATCAAAATTTTGCTGGCCAGCATTTTAGATGAGACACATAAATAAACAAACGTCTGATACATATCATGACAAGCACACAATATGTTTTTGAAGACAATAGAAGCGATGACGGACGTAGGGTGGCTAAATGTACAATTATATTTTACGTTCTTTTGTATGTTGAGACGTACTGAACGCTTTCCTATATCGTTCACTGATACAAAACATCTTTTTTCAAACTCAAACGGTTTATATTGCATAAATTTACTCTTAATTTAGAAGCCTAATATAATAATTAAAAACCAAGAGAAAATGTAGCTAAAACCAAAATTTAATTAGCCACCCTATATCACATTTTGAAATCGTGACTGCAGCGCCGTCATTGCGACCGCTGAGTTAACTAAATTTAAATTTGTGGATTCCTTTGTTGTGGGATAAAGTGTGGGTTAAATAAGATTAATACCTTTGGAAAACCCGAAAACTAAATTTCTTCGACTGTAAGCGAATAATATCCGAAGTGAAAAGAAAAATTTCTGTCGTAAATTGTATGCAAAATAAAAACCGTTAGAAAATTGGCTTGCATATGACCATCTGGAATATACGTGTTGGCGTGTGTGGTTGCAGTAGATAAAAATTCAGTAAAATGGAGGAGCAAATTAGTAAACATTTTCGACACGGCAGACGTTTTGCGATGAAATCTTTCATTTGTTTTAGTCATCATTTACTATATCAGATGACTAAGCCGTTACTGAAAATTGGAGTAATTCATCTAACATGTGTCTTCGTATCTGTGACTTACGGTGATAACTAAATGAAATTTTCTAAATTTTTTCCGCGCATACTTCCACTGCACCTCAAGCATAAGCAGTACTTTGATGCAGCATACGAATTCTTCGTTCAGACCATTAAATCTCTAATCGAACAAAACGTGCCAAAAAAAACAGTCAGAAAATACTCGAACAAACCGAAATGGTGGTCTCCAGAGTTACAGCGTCTTAAGAATCGTCGTGACAAGTTGTTTAAATGAAAAGCCAGAAACGAATCAACAACGTTGGAATATGAAGAGACACATAAATTTAAATTATTCAGTGAGGAAAGCGACCGTCGATACAACGAATATATCCGCCAGACACAAGAACATATCAAATCGAATCCAGCTGAATTTTGGAAGTTTGCGAAAATGAATGGTGGCATCGAAAAGTACCCTGACACACTAAAATTCGGTGATAAAATTGGCAATACAACGGAAGAAGTGGTTGACTTGTTTGCTGATTACTTCGAATCGATTTACGTACCTGATGAAGAGAATTGGGATTTTGACGATATTTACGTTCCGATAAGAAGTGCTGAAGAAATTAATGTCTCGTTGTTTGACATTGAAGCAGCGATTCATACACTGGAATGGAAGAGTGGAGCTGGACCAGACGAGATAAAACCATCGGTTTTGAAAATGTGTGCATCATCAGTTGCATGGCCAATATGGTTGCTGTATCAAAAATCTTTCAATATTGGTGAAATAGCAGCCACATCGAAAATATCACGAATCGTTCCGGTATACAAAAGAAAGGGTGACAAAGCAGACGTAAAGAACTATAGAGTCGTAGCCATCCAAACGATCGTACTAAAAATCCATGATATTGCAGTGAAGAAGAAGATTAGTGAGATTATTCAACCTCAACTGAAAAGCGCGCAACATGGATTCAGGAATAAGAGATCAGTTGTCACCAATCTACTAGGTCTATCAATTATGGCTCACAATGCGTTCGAAGGATCATGTCAACTCGACTTGTGTTATGGTGATTACAAAACTGCCTTCGACAAATTGATAATACGTTTGTTAATTGTGAAATTTGCGAGATTTGGTATTGGGAAGAAAACAGCAAGGTGGATGTGTCAATATCTGGTTGGGAGGACAAATTACGTTCAAATCAGCATTTTTAAGTCAAGATTGTACGAATCTACATCTGGAGTACCGGCCGGAAATTCTCTTGGCCCACAAATGTTCACAGTGTTTATCGATGATATAGTCGACGTTCTTGAATTTGTGTGCCCTCTACTATTTGCGGATGACATCAAGTTGGCGTCCATTATCTTCGATCACAGCGATATACATCGAATGCAGCGAGATATCGATAACGTTAATAGATGGAACACAGAGAATCGTCTTCAATTCAACAAGGACAAATGTTACATATTCAGCATTTACCGAAGTGAATCATCGTTCATCAAAGCCGATTACACAATGGGTGATCACGTCATAGAGAGAGTCGAATAAATGAACGATTTGGGATTTTTGGTCAACAGGTGGTTTCACCCGGGCAGTCACATTGAGCATATGGGAATGAAGTGTTGCCAGATGGTTGGATGCATTAAACATTTTTCCAACGGCAATTTTACCAAAGAGACACAACGTATACTCTATTTGGCTTATGTACGTCCAAGGCTGGTATTTGCATCAACAATTTGGAATCCTGCAGCGCAAATCTACAAAGACGATATTGAATCTATACAGAAACTGTTCGTTATCTATTTGCTAGAAAGCCGTAGCAACGCAACGACATACAGGTTGGCTCCGTACGAGGATCGATGCAAGTTACAAAGTTTGGATACTCGTCGAACAATAGCTGATGTAATGCTTGCTTTTGATTTGTATAAAGGATACGTGACTGATGATATTATCTCGCCTAGATTTGTTCGAAGTGAAAGTGTTTACGGTTTTCGAGAGACTACTATGAAATTGCTGGTTGAGCCGCGGTTTTCGAATGTGTATTTATCAGAACCAGCGATCGTTAAGCTGATTAGACTTATTAATAAGCATAAAGCGGTTGCGACTAGGTGTGAGAATAGCACGACGTTTAAAAGTTTAATTTTAGATGAGCTTGGTTTTTAGTGTTTGACGGAAGTAGTCTTAAGTATTTATGTTATCTACGTTTGTATATTTTGTATATTTTGTACTTTTTTATATTCAGCCAGTTTTTTGGCGGTGTCAATAAATTCAATTCAATTCAATTCAAAATAGAATACTGAAACATATAAAATCGAATACTTTCTGCACCTGACTATGGTCACTCATGCTTGAAGTGCGTTGATACTAAATAGGATCGAAGGAAATAAATTCGAATTAAGTTCGCAAGCATTGGCGTACCATACATTTTCTGAATGATTGAATCAAAAAACATATCAGAAACCTCCATCCATCGCTGAGGTGAATTTTATTTTGTAAAATGGATCAAGACCATCAAGACTGAAACACTTAGATAAAAAATTAAAAATTTGACAGTACACGTAAAGGTATTCTACCAGGACTTGACAAAAATTATCAACAAAGCGGTAAAATCAGATCTAAGAAAATATAATGTCCAACTGGCTCAAAACACAATTGAAGCTAATTGCAACATGAAGGTCCTACGGTCAAAAATGACGAACGCAAAGAAAGAAATCTTCAAATTACGAGACAAAACAGGAACAATTCAAACGGATCGAAATGCGTTATTAAATATCGCAAAGGAATTTTACGAAGATTTATTCTCATCAGTTCGACCAGATCCGACGAATACCAAAGAAGATAGACCAATAATAAGAAATGTAGGATCGGAAGATATGCCTGACATAACTATTGATGAAGTACAGGCTGCAGTAGCCGAAATGAAGAACAAAAAGTCTCCCGGTGAAGATGGTGTTCCAGTGGAAGCCATTAAACTAGGTGGCGACTCATTATTGGGTGCAATAACGACTTTGTTTAATCAATGTCTTCAATGGGAAGAAGTACCAGAAGCATGGGAAAATGCAGTGATAACATTGCTGCATAAAAAAGGAGACATAACAAAGTTGGAAAACTATCGACCCATAAGTCTCTTATCAACACTCTACAAGTTGTTCATGAAAATAGTTACGAAGAGGAACACCAAGAAGCTCGACTTCTAGCAACCTGTTGAACAAGCTGCATTTAGATCAGGATTCAGCACAAACGACCACTTACATGTGATGAGAACGCTAATTGAGAAATGCAATGAATACAAGATTGCTGTGGTATTGATATTCATAGACTTTGAAAAAGATTTTGATTCAGTGGAAACATGGTCGATATTGGACTCATTAGACGAGTGCAGAGTAGACTCAAGATACTCCAACACAATTCGATACGTCTATAAAAACGCTACGTCGTGTATAAAACTTCATAAAAGCACTGACAAATTCAGAATTGGCAGAGGTGTACGACAGGGTGACACCATATCACCTAAGTTATTCACATCGATTCTGGAGAGTGTTTTTAAGAAATTAGACTGGAGTGAAATGGGTATCAACATAAATGGAGAGTACCTGAGTAATCTCCGTTTCGCAGATGACATCTCCCTGATGGCAGCTGATCTAGATCAGGCGCAAATTATGTTGCAACAGCTGAATGAGGAGTCAAACAAAGTCGGCCTCAAGATGAATTTGTCGAAAACGAAAATCATGACAAACATTGACGACGACAGAGACATTAAAATCGGTGATACTGTCATTGAACGAGTCGACAGTTATGTGTACCTAGGTCACAAATTGAAGTTGGGTCTAGACAACCAAACTGCAGAAATAAAACGTAGAATTGGTCTTGCATGGGCAGCGTTCGGAAAACTCAAGCTAATTTTCAAAAGCAAAATGAACAATAGTCTGAAACGTAAAGTGTTCGATACGTGTGTCCTTCCTGTGCTCACATATGGAGCGGAAACGTTAACGTTAACAAAAGCTTCCGAAAAAAAATTAAGAGTGGCACAAAGAGCCATGGAACGGAGTATGCTTGGAATTACGCTCAGAGATAGAATGACAAATCAATGGATTCGACAACAAACAAAAGTCGTTGATGTCATGGAAAGAATAGCATCTTTAAAGTGGAGCTGGGCGGGACATATTGCAAGAAGGACGGACGAACGTTGGACCAAAAAGATAATGAACTGGAGACCACCTAAAACACGACCTAGAGGTAGACCACCAGAGAGATGGAGTAATGGTATAAAGAGAATTGCAGGCGCAAATTGGCAACAAGTGGCAACTAATCGTTCGGAAAGGAAAAGAATTGGGGAGGCCTACGTCCAGCAGTGGACAGAAACAGGCTGAAAAAGAAGAAGAAGAAGAGACACGTAAAGGAAATAAATTCGAATTAAGTTCGCAAGCATTGGCGTACCATACATTTTCTGAATGATTGAATCAAAAAACATATCAAAAACCTCCATCCATCGCTGAGGTGAATTATATTTTGTAAAATGGATCAAGACTGAAACACTTAGATAAAAAATTAAAAATTTGACAGTACACGTGAAGGAAATAAATTCGAATTAAGTTCGCAAGCATTGGCGTACCATACATTTTCTTAATGATTGAGGTTAAGGACAACTTAACACTTAACGGAAAATTAAGTAAGGTTATATGTTGACGAGTTCCGTATAATACTTATTAGTACAATAATAGGCAACGTCGGATTCTTTGAGCGATAAGTCCAAAGTAAAGCACGAGCACATACGGAAAGGGTAAGTTTGATGTGTTAATTGAAAAATAATTAAATTTTTACTGCTCGCATCTTAAAACAAATCGTTTCGTTTGACAGATATCGATCTGATTGAAACACTAATTACTTTACCGGACTCCTGAGGTTATTGAAGCCTTTGAGCTCCAGAAATCCGACTGTCCAAAATTATTATAGCTCGTTCCAATCAAAACAAAACCGGATTCTTGATTTTGTGTTTATTGTTTTGAACCGCTTAAAAATACCTAAGAACAATCATTACAATTCGTTAATTTCCTTGTTAAACCGAATCAGTGAAAACAATTTCTTACTTTGGTACTTTCCGTGCGGATTTCTAATTTGACTCGCGCGATCGTGTGGGAAACTAACCTCAAAGCTTAAGACTAAACAAAATAAAATTACTTTCGGTTTCGAATTTGAATTAATTTCCTTTTTTCTACCTTGACACCGTTGGATGTCCTGTTTGCAGGAACGGTCTTTCAAGCAGATGAGTTAGCCGCGTTCTATCGACGTTTCTGTTCGAATAAAATAAAATTTGCTTTGATTAGAATCGCGGCTCCAAGAAACCCTCACAACAATTTGATTATAAACCGGATCTGACCACAAATCTTCACACACACGATCGTAACTGTTTGACTTAGAATTATTTTCGTACTTTGGAACTAAAACTGATTCCGATGATCACGGAATTTAGATATTTTACTTTGCACTCCTTCAACAACAAAACTTTCGTTTTCAACCTTGAACTTAAACTTGATATGCAGCTGTCAACAGATGCAAACTTGGTTAGGCCAATGACTGACTGGTGACATCATCGACCGATAGGGTGGTGGTGTATTTCTTATCGATATTTTGATTTGTAGCGCCAACAGTTATAGACTAGCGTTTTGCTTGATTAAAATGCGTGCAGTGAAAATTTCATTATTTTTCAATTGACCTGTCAAACTTACCCTTTCGTTTGTTCTTCGTTTGGATTTGTTTAGGTAGAATCTTACGTTCCCCAATAAAAGTTCTTTGTTATGCGAAGAACGCACCACCCTGCTAAAGAAGTATTGCATTTGCTTCAAAGAGATGAAATTGCAACAAGATTTTAACAATGTTACAGAACACAGACAAAACTCTGCTTTATACTCCGTGCATACCAGCTCTGTCACAATTCTAAATAGTTAAATTGTATGTAAAATACGCTTAGAGCATTGAAATTTTCGTATCATTTTATCGTATTTTGTTAAATCGCCTCGCCATATACAATACGGAACGTATAACCCTCATAATAATTGAAACAACAAACTTTTTAGAAATTATATTTACACAGAATTATAAGCATTCCATCGTGAAAAACTTTTCCCTCGACATATTTTCTTCGTAGTCTGCAATTAGGGAAAAATTAATAGATAATTATGCCCGCAGGACGAAAACGAAAATTTATTTCGTTGAGTTTTAAAACTTTACGGAACACTCTCTGCGAATTATTATGAATTTCAGCAACAATTTTCCATTAATAAATGCTTTTGGAGAACAAGGATGTGGTTTTGTTGTTTTCGTTTTATTATGCAAAATGAATGCGCGCTTGACCGAAGGCAAGTGCATTCGAGGACACATTTGTATCGTCGACTTTCCGGGGTTTTATAGTTATTGAAATTTCAGTATCTTTAGACGAAAATATGAGTGCATTGAAATGCACCAGGACAACCGCTTTTTTGTGACTCATGCAAGACGATCGTTCATTCTATAATAAAAAAACGAGATAAGCTTGTTATATATACCTACCCTACCCAGAGTCGGAATAGACGATGGGGGATGGGCAAAGCACTGATCGCTGAAAATTAAACAGCCTCGATGAAGCGGGTAACAGTGCGACCCGCTTCATCGAGGCTGTTTACTGAAAATGATGTGCTCGGAAAACTGCACAGATAAAAATGTGGGATTTAAATTTTTAGTCAGTGTGGGATTACATGTCCATTCCATCGTGTCACATTTGACATACCGCACGCATGAAAATTTAGTTTACTTTACTAGTGAGGTAATGTGGCTATTCCCTCACTAGTGAAAACCTTTTCCCTCGCTCGTAAAATAAAACGTTATTAGGGATGGGAGGCGTTTAAAATTATCGATAATATCAATCGAAAGAAATTATCGATAATCGATTAATCATATCGTTATCGATAATTTAATAATTATCGATAATTTTCAAAATATCGAAATTCGATAATTATCAAAATATCGATATTTTGATATTTATCTGAAAATTCATGATAATATACCGATATATCGATAAATATCGGATTTTCGGACCGAAATATCGATATATCGAATTATCAATATCTTGATAATTATCAAAATATCAATAATTATCGATTATCGATATTTTTTGATAATTTTCGATAAAAAAAAGTCGATAATTCTCGATTATCGATAATTGATAATTATCGATAATCATTTTCATTATCGCCCATGCCTAAACGTCATACTTTACACGTGAAGTAATTTGATATCTCGTATCCAGATGAGTAAAAGTATCCGAGGGCTTCAGCCTATTTAGCAATGCTGTCGAATAAATATTTTGTTGAAGTTTTGAAGTTTTGTTGTGAAAAACGTAGTGTCGGGTGACACCACCCTCGAAATGCAATTTCCAACTTTTCTCGTTGAACAATAACTATTTCATATGTGCCACGGTTGCTAGGAATCTCGCGCCGCGTCATTCACAATAATTCACATTTTGACACATTTTGTATAAGGAAGATGTCACTTTGTGAATTATTGTGAATGACGCGGCGCGAGATTCCTTAACACCAACTGAGGAGAAAATAGAACTTTTCCCACTGAAACTGTCACTTTGTTTAGGTTTTCAAAAATGGTATGGTGAATTGATGTCTTATGTTTCGTGCAGAAAAACGGTCAATCACACCTCACTTACATGTGTTCGCCTCTGGAAGAAATAGAAAATTCCAACTAGCAACATCGATTTTGTTGGTATCCTGCTGTCTCCTCTCGGTAAAAAAATAATTATTTCCTTTTCAGGCTCAGTACAGCCCACAGTGCCGAGATTGACAGTACGATCCTGAATTCTGATCTGGTTTGTATGTTTGCACTGCGATACTACTTGATTTGAAACTTTTTAACGTAATTTCAAATTTTCTCAACTCTCTTACCTTATTGTTTGCACATTTGTACTGAAGTTTTCCGAGTCTAACTTTGTTAGCTTTGTTCCGACACAAATCGAAACTGAAAACATGCAACTTAACTTTATCATTTATGTACGTTGCGTATTGGAACGTATAACGGACGACAGAGGAAAATGTTACACCATCACTATTATAGCTGAGCCGTTTAGTCGTTTATTTCGTTATAAAGCCAGCAAACATGTAAAACAAACGATGTTTTTTCAAACATATTATGGAGCGTGTTGCAGAAAATCGGGTTAACAATTCTTCCGCATTGGCTTGTTTTGTGTTTTACACCATTATCGTCTGGGGTCCGTTCAACAAACAATATTGCCAATTAAATATTTGTTCCCCAAAGAGATAGCTCACATTCGAATTTAATTTTATTGTTTTCACATTTCGGCATCGTAGACTGCATCCTACAAGTCTTGCAGGAAATTTTCTAACTATTCGACATGAATTTCTTCCATGTTATGTAGCTATAAAACTGTGCGAGAGAAGAAAAAAGAAACGCAGAAAAAGTTCAAATAAATTTAATTTCCAGTGGCACACAATCAAGAAATCAAATATGTTCTTCGATAAGGTATTATTTGGTGAAGGTGTGAGTGTGGTATGTTTTCATTTAAGTTTCACAAATATAACTGGAAAAACTAGACATGCATTTTCAAAGTCGATTTTCTCCGTAAGTCAATAACAAAAAGGTTTTTTTTTTTCATTTTAGAACCGTAATGGGATCCTGTTCGCCTATCCAAATTAGAGCGCTTGGCCTTAAGGCAAGTTGTTCATCACGGATCCAAATAAATTTCTAGTGTCAAAACGAAAATAATCACTTCAAGTTCAATTCATCTGTTATCGACAACTACGGTAAGAATAACCGATGAGCACAGGTCAGTGTTCTCTTGAAAAGCAAAACGCGTAGAAAAGCTAACGAAATATTAGATTTGATATTGAAGGCTAGTTGATACTTTTAACAAAAGAAGTAGCAGATTAACCGATAATAATATGAGGCTCCTTAGAATTGTTATACTTGCTATGTGGTTAATTGGTGAAAAGATTTTAATTTTTTTTAAATAAATGAATTATATGAACACGGCGATTCGAATGCAATTATACAAAGAGGTACAAACTTTCCAACCAATTGAATGTCTTGTCAGAAGCAACTAGAATCTTTCTTGTACAAACTGTGGCCTATCAAATTCGGTGTTTCGTCAGAAGCATCGTGAATCTTCCTTGTACAAACTCGCCTGACAATTTATTTTCTCATCAGAAGCAGCTAGAATCTTCCTTGTACAAACTGTCTTGACAATAAGAGTCTCGTCAAAAGCAACTTGAATCTTTCTTGTACAAACTGGGGTCCAACAAATTGGATGTTGTACAATTGGGTGCAAATAGCGACCCTGCTGCAAATAGTGTATTTTACTGTATGCTATTCGCACCTGGGTGCGAAAATCATCTACCATTAATTTCAGTTTATTTATTGAAATCGTTGTGCAAATTGCTATGAAATGTGTCAATTTTAGAAATTCGGAAGTTCGATACGTTTTAGACGAAAGTTTCTGTTTTAAAGTTCCGTTAATAGTGCCGCAATAATATACAGAGAGATCAATGCGTCCCGAAGGAGTTACACAGTTATTAGAGATGTGCGGGCCGCCCGAAAATGTCCGACCGGGCCTGGGCCGGGCGGGCTTCAAATCTGTCGGGCCGAGCTTGGACCGGACCTAAAAAATCAAATTTTTGGCCCGATTTTCAAAGTTTCGCGCACTTTTTTATATGAAATTTGCTTTCGGGCCGCCCGAAAATGTCGGCCCGTCCGAGTTTTTATCCGGCCCGATCGGGCTTGGGCCGGACGGGCTATAAATACGTCGGGCCAGTTCGGGCCGGGCTTTAAAAATGAATTTCGGACCGGGCTTCGGGCCGGACGGGCTTCAAAAAAACATCGGCCCGCACACCTCTAACAGTTATTCGTCCCTCAGTAATCTTACTTTTCCTAATAATTTTTTATTTTCTTATTCGAAAATATGACTTTTCTACACGATCATTATCGACTCGGATGATAATATCGTCCCAAAACTCGATAATATCGTCCAGAAGACGATAACATTGTCATGAAATATCAACCGAGCCACCGAGACAATATTATCATCTTGGCTTTTAATGTCAATAAAACATTTTGGGCATTAATAGATCAAGTCCGAGTAACTGTAAATCCGAACACTGACAGCTGCACCGTCATCCAAATTGAAATTATTGATATGCCGTTTAATTTTATGTTTTTTTCGGATCTACAAAAACTTTTAATTTAGGGGCCGTCCATAAATTACGTAACGCCAAAATTGACATTTTCAAGACCCCCTCCCCCCCTCCTGTAACGCTAGTGTAACGCAAGGTCATACCCCCCCTCCCCCGGTTTGTTACGTAACGCAACTCATGAAAAAATTGATATTTTTCTTACAGTAATTACAAAAAACTACACGATTGTATGGATACGATTGCTTCGGATTTTTTTTACAATTTAGACATGTCCATGTTGATAAGTTTCGGGGGTCACCTACTAAAAAATAATGTTGCAATGTGCAAGTTTTTAAGCACATTTTAATTTATTTTAAATGTTGTAATTTGATTTTTTTATGTTACAAACCATGTATTTGAAACTCGATTAGCTGCACAGACTTTTTAGTACGAAATATGTTGCGTGACGTAACGTTACTGTCAGACCCCCCCCCTTCCCCCCTGTAACGCTCTGTAACGCTAGACTGATACCCCCTCCCCCCCTCTTTTGCGTTACGTAATTTATGAACGGCCCCTTAATAGATTTACAATGTATAAAAGGTGAAATTATGATTGTTTCTTGTATGGCATGGCGTAAGTGTTTAAGAGTGATATCGCCAAAACTTGAACCAATTTGAAAACAAGGGTTCGGTGATCCGAGCGATCTATAGCGCGTTGGATTCGTCTTTCAATTCTAAGAAATAGGGATCTTTTATTTTTTCTATTAATTGTGCACCTTCGGTGTAACTAGGTAAAACGCAAGGACATGTCATAGGGTAGGGAAAACTCTTTAATAGAATTAACTCGAGATAGACGAATTTTCAAAAGTTGAAATGTTGTGCGAGTGTGCACCTCTAAAAGACCTATCATTAGAGTATAGACACGGGTCGGTACCACTGCACGTTCGGGAGTAAACAATCAAAGTATGGTCAACTTTCGCACAGAACTGCTGGTCTGCAACACAATTTTTCCGTGAAACCGACTATGGGGTGTTGTAGCTGGACTCACTCACTATCATCCTATGTAAAAAAAAAACCTCAGATAAATTCTGTTGCAAGCCAGGAAGTTGCACGACGTAAAAAGTTCACCAAATGGACCAAATCTTTTTCATAATTTCGAGTTCAACGAACGACGTAAACTTCTGAATGTGATCAAAAATTACCCTAAAGTTATGCTACTCGCTTTTAGTGATGGTAAAAAAATAGCGCAGAAAGGAACAAGAATAACTTGAAAATGACCAAAAAAACAGTCCAAAAATGAGTATTTTTGTGAGAGACGGAGGGTCTGTGAGAGTATGATGTCATATGTGAACAGCCTCTAAGTAATGTATTATTAACACCCAGTCAGGCCGATATTATTTTCTTCAGGCCGATGTTATCATCCAGGACGAATAGTATCAATTATCGGCCTGGACAATAATATCGGTTTGAAGCCAATAGCCAATATATCGTCCCGGGTATATTATTGACTTTGCAAAAAATGTCACAGAAAATATTTTTGAAGATTTGATAACAATTTTTGTTGTGAGAATAACGCCCAGGATGATATTACTGCCCAAGGAAATATTGTTGTGTCAACTTCAAGACATTGATATTGACCAAAAGACTCTATTATTGTCCTAAAGATTATAATATCGATCAGAATATGATAATATTAACCAGAAGATATTATTATGGACCAGAAGACAATATTATCGCTTTCCCGACAATATTGTCCTCAAGACGATATTATCATCCGAGTCGATGATGATCGTGCAGTTATGTCCCGTCACCACTTATTCAAATATGATTGGTGTGTATCTAAACTTATATGAACGGTGTCAAAATCGACGAAATATTCTTTGTATAATAGCCATGTAGCAATGGGTTAACATAATCACTAAAACGTGTACTTCTGGGAACTAATAACTTAAATGTTTGCAATTGTTATTTGTTAATTGACTATGATCGTACTGTTAGTTGGTTCACGAAAACAATTTATTCAGAACCACTGTGAACGTATAGAGGAAGTGTCCCATATCGTTCAGTTCACAAATATTTATGAAAGATCTGAACATCTAGAGATATTATGTCTATGTTTACCATACGCGACCTACAAATCAAACACAATAAAAAATGGATTTTTTTACCTGTGCGCTTCGTGAATTATGACGACTTGAGAATATATTTAGTTTGCCTCAACTAAACGAAATCCCAACCGGAGAACAGAAAATCAATGAATAATACGAAGCAATGTGTTTCTGCTATTGGAGAACGAGCACCCAATACAGCCATATACAACACATTATACACATAATTATTACATCAAAACGATGTTTTATTTTCTCTCATGTAAATAAAGAGGATAGCGTTGATCGCGTTGACTTAATATTCGCGTATAACGCGAGTAAAAAATCAAATTTTGTTGCGGAACGAAACTCATTTCAATGAACAACCACATCACCTAAAATGTGTCTAATAGAACAAGTCAGCACATGTTCTCGGTAATATACGCCGAAAGAACATTTTTAGTTGTGAAATAGGAAGCATGCTCGTTACCACGGTCACGGAAAAGTTGTTTATGTTCAGTTGGTTTTTTATACGGGAAAACTTGCATCGATTTGGTGGAAATAACTTTTTCTCTCGTCCAAGTGAAGTGTAGTGAAGTGTGGAACAATGTCAAGAAAAAATAAAACAAAACCGTCAGAGCCAGGAAAACCATCTGTGAATAACACCAAAGGATGGTAAGTGTCTGGTTAGATTGGAAGTTCTGATATTTTATTTCTTCAGTTTTAAATGAAAAGTTCTCCTTGCCTTCGCGTAAAAGTTCCTTGCTTGCTAAACGATTGCTTCCACTCAAACTTATTAAAACTTTAAACTGTTTCGGCTTGCCGCGAACAGCGAACAATTTAAATTTCACATGAGGCTACCTGTTGCACGTTCGGTTTTAAAGTTTAAATTTTTGTTGGTAAATCTGTTTCCGTTTATCGATATTCTCCACCCGAAACAGCCTTTTCAAACATTTATTTAGGTCATGCTGTTGAAATATCGATATTTAATCGGTTTCGAGTCATGCAAACAATCCTTTAACTGCCATTGCGTCATATTTATGCTAACCGTTATCCTAGTTAAATATATCATCAACGCACTTCAAGCATGAGTGGTACTCTAAATAGAGCGCTGAAATTTGACAGTGTGTCGAGTAACTGTAAAAAACCATTTCATACAAAATAGTACTCTATGTGGCAGCTGTCGACTATGATCACACTATTGCTTGAAGGGCGTTGGTATCGTGCATAGTCTTCGTTCCAACGATGTCCGATTTCAACTTTTACTCGATTAAGTTGAAAACATACAGACTGAATTCGTTATCTCATATTTATATCCGTGATTATACAATAACATCATTTCTATTCGACATTGTAACACCAAACGGAAATAGATTTTCTGAGCATTTAGGTTCGGTTGATTGAATTTCGATTCATCGCAGTAAACGTTTCCACCGTCAATATTTGCTTTGTATCATTTTTCCGTTTCGATTTTAAACTAATTTCATTAAGTGATACGAGACCCTATCAATGTCTATTAGGGTGGTCCAAATTTGTACGAAATTTTTTGTTTTAATGGCTTACTGATTCGGGTCCCTCAGTTTATGAAAGGTAATGGTGAGAAACTAAGATCGGCATAAGAAAATCAGGTATGAGTCGTTTGTTAGGGTAATGCAAAAATCAGAGAACTAAATCGACCCCAGATGCAGCCCTCGCGAAATCGGCTTCAAAATCGAACTTAGTTGTTTTTGTTACAATCTCAAATGATGACAAATGATGCACAACAGTCCAACGAATAGAATAAGTATCATGAGTCCACTTGTCGATATGAACCACTCTGGCTCATAATTCAATAATTTTTTCAGAGTAAAATTGCTGTGCTAGTGGACTGGACCTGCTTAGGCAAAAAATCGTGCATCTTACAAAATCGTTATAACGATGATTGTAGGTTGTTCCGTACCGATTCCTTATTCTAAATTGATGTGGGGCCAAGTCGGCAGCTCAATGGTTCTCTGGTGAGCGGCTGTTATGTCACATTTTTTTCTATGATTTTTCATTCGAAAGGGAGAAGATATATCAATCCACTTTCAAAGGATAAGTTATAGAGAAAAGTCTAAATTTTTTTGGCGGAATTTATTTTTTGGCATTTGAATCCAAAATGGTGGAAAAAATTGGTCAAAGTCGAAAAATATTTTTTTCTTAAAGGAAAATCTCTGAAACCGATAGAAGGACTGTAATTTCGCAAAAATGTTCTTCGTAAGGTTTGTAGAGAATTTAAAGAGCTACGTTTTTCTTATTTATTTATTTAAATACTCAGCTCATTCCGGAGGTATGTCCTTAACAGTGAAGTCACCACATGTTCTTCATGTAAAAATACATCGAAATTATTGTTTATTTAGAATAAATAATTCACGTATTTCCATCACAATCGACCTAAAGTTGTATTTTCTGTTAATTTTAGTAAGGCGTAACCGAGTTTCATATTTACACGGAAACATGCTTTCTGTTCTAGAATTTAAGGATTTTGAAGGATGTCTGATTTTTTTTTTTTTATTCTCTTCAGGATTTATTGAACTGTTGAGGTGGTAGTGGGTGAGTTCCTAAAATTATGTCACTGCACATGCACAATATGTTCCCAGCTCAAGAACGTAAATATTATGAAGGATTTCTGAGGTTTTATTGGGTTCCCTTCTCAACTTTTGGGATTGTTGAGGTAATATTATGTTAGTTCCTAAAATTCCACCACTTTACATGGTATACCATGCTATCAGTTCTAGAATCTGAGTAATTTGAAGAATTTGTCAAGTTTGCCATTTGCCATTTTGACTGGCCTTCGTGTTAGACTGTGCAATGGACTCACTTGACTCGCCAGTCATGTAGCGTCATTAGTCGATGCAGTCGATGATATGCCAGACGTATTAGTTAAATCCGTGTCGCCAGGATTAGCTTGGGTTTTACCCCTGCGTGAGCCTCGACTCCAGCGATTGTTATTTTTCGGTGGACCAAAGCAAATAGGTCTTGGTGCGCGCACAAGCGGCATCTCCGATTGACTATTGCTACCGTCCTTCAAGGAATTTTTCATTTCTCTATTTGAACACTCGTTACGAGTCTTAACGTTTACCTCTGGATTTTCAGCTTCCTTCCCCAACAAAATCGGTTTAGGATCCAAATGATCGTCACCTTTCAGCATCGCATCTTCCTCTTCGAGAGTGAGGTTATAGTGCATCGCTTCGTTTAGGTTGACAACTGGATCTGCTAACTTTGCCCTGCACGTGACTGTCCGTTTTGTGTGGAATTGATTTTTATCGAATTCTGTATGCCAAGGGCTTTCAAATCACCATTTTCCCTCTGTGTCTCTCTACTCGAAAATTTTCTAACACAAAACGATGGTTTTTGATTCTCAATTTTGTTATTAGATGTGGTAATAAATAACGTTTTGTGTTGTAATAGAAAATTGAGAAGTAAAAACAAAGTTAAAGTAAAAGTCATAGGTTTTTGGACCACCCTAATGTATACATTAATCTTGGTTTATGTGTTAGTTCGCGGTAAGTGTTAGGGATAATTATTGATCAATGCCAGTTACTGAGGGTAATCACCAAATTAAATAATTAGCAAGATGTAAGTGCTATTGGCAGATTTTGCGAATAATCACTTTATACTTTGACTATTAGCCAAAGTATTTTAAAGACGCTATTCGAACAATGTTTGTCTTCTTCGCTATTCGCACATTCTGAAGAAAATGGCATTTTCTCAAGGTCGAAAAAATACTTAAGCAGTGATAACTCGAGAACAATGCATCTTTATGAAGTTAAGTGTATTCAATAGGATTAAGCGAAACACCTTTCCTAGGACAATTTTAAAAAGGATGAATTCAGTAGGACCCAACCAAAACCTTCTAAAGTCTGAATAAATTCCCTAGGTCTGATGTTTCAGAGTTACACAATGATCGAGTAGCCGAAGTATTGTAAAGTGGCCATTCGCACAATTCGCGAATAGCATTTTCATTAAAAAAATTGAAGATGGGGCTATGTTGGGTTTCATTTCCGTCGAACATAGAAAATTTATGATTTCTTAATGGTGTGCTTGAATCAGGACCAGTTTAACCTAAGGTCTAAATGGGCTAGGCCCACAGTGCTGGAATCTAACCAAATAGAATAACGAGCGCTGGCAAGTAGCTATTTTCCGCAAAAAGTGTAAAATTTTCTCGCTGGCTCCGCTCGTGATTATGTTTCTCATCCATAACTTTCAATGGGCTAGGACGCTGAAATCGATAAGCCGATCCTGAAAACAGATTTGATATTTTTGTTCATTAACCAAGAGTACTGAGCCAAGTTCCACAGGATTTGCTTAAGTGCTTTGGGTTCCACTGCACCGCATGGTAAGGATGAAAATAAAAAAAATGTGGAACCTGATCCAAAAATATCAAATCTGCCTCCACATGTTCAATTAAAGTGCATTCATGTGCACAGTGTTCATCTTTGGAGCTTTATACATTACTCGAGATGGGGATCGTTTGGCCAGAAGTTACTGATTGCAAAGAAAATTCTGAATACTCAGCAACTGTTCTCAACACGCAGCAACTGTTAGTGCCATTTTGCCATTTTTCCCAAATGCACCGACTTTTCTTAAAGAAATTTCATCGGAAGTTCGATATACATTTGTGGAACGAAAAACACTCCACAAAAATATGTTACTTCCGTTTGAAACATCCCCGCCAACTACTCAAACTCTTAAATTAAAATGTCGTCCTGCGCTAGTTCCGATCTTTTGTACAGCCAGTTTTAAGATACAAGTGTTTATCCACTACACAACGGATCATTCTTGTGCCTAGAGGTACCTGCATAGTCTCAAAGTCGTGTAGGATATGCATTGTCGTCATAAAACTAAAATACTCGGTAATGTTACCGACCAAATCTACGTTTCTATTTTCCGTTTACTTAACTGATACAATTTTGATGCAGCTTTAAGGAATAAATTGAATAGATCACTGACACCAGTCATTTTCTCTTTTCCCCTGCAAATTAACGAGTCGATGCATAGCTGAACTAAACATCCTCAGTTTTCGTTTGCGGCTTCACGTCCTTTTTCTGACGAAATCATGGCTCGGCTATTAATCTCTTAAAATATGATTGACATGCTACACTTACGCGTTTACGATCGTCACCGCCTTGATCCGTTGACAAATAACTTGCATCGATATTTCTCACTCTTAAAGATTCGGCAGATCCTTTCGGCTGGTGACGGCGATAGTGCCCGGCACCAACGGTGTACGGAAGTTTTTTTGGCACAACCTCATCATAATGTTGATCACGTTCCAATTCTGGATACTCCTCGTGCATTTCGTCGACAATCATGTACGATACCTAAGTAAATACATTGTAGTCGTTCTGGAGTGTACTCAGAGACTTATTAAATAAAGCCACAGGCTCTGTCTTTTTTGCAAATTTACTGACAAGGACGCTTCGAGTCGAGATTTGCGGTGTGATATTCGGCCGTGTAGTGAACATTATATTTACCTTGATATGTCTGTCGATCAACCAGTTCACTTCGATATCGTCCTCGTCCTCTCCAAACGGATTAAGGAGTATTTCAGCCACTTTTAACCATCCAACGTAGAACACGAACTAAGTAAAGGCAAAAATAAATGTGAATGCGTCTGAACGAGAACCAGGTGCGAACTGATCGTATGGGCATTCTGGCAGTAAAATATGGACGAAAATTGGGACAACAAATAAGATGTCCCATCCTAACGACACTATTAATCATCTCAATAATATGAAAAACACATTGCCCTTAGCAGGACATGATTTACACCGTTTCACTGGCCTACAAGCCCAAAGATCATGCAAAACACTGTACCTCTAGCACTACGAATGACGGAAAATAAAAATTCGGTGGAGCGTTTTCTATATTCTCCGGAGGATCCGGTAGCATCTGGCGGCCAACCAGTGTCGTTATGAAGTACGAATACACGGCTAATGTAACAACCTAGTTTAAAACAGCCAAATCAAAACGGAATCCAAAAAAAAACGAAATTGATGTTCTCTGGTCACCTGAGTGTAGACGAGCGGCACGGATATAGTATCATAACCGATTAATGCATTTAAACGTTGCCGAATGTCAGCCAATTCGCACATAATGTTTTGTACCAAGTGATTAGAAATGATTAATTGCTGTTTTCGGGCGGTGCTTATTATATTGTTGGCCCACACCAATGGCATCCAGTGTTTAGCCATTGGATCCCTGTTGTCCATGTCTTCGAAAATATTTTTTTCACTTTCCAGCATCAAACCTTTGGAACGGAAAAGTATTAGTAGATTACGTCCTTGTTTGGAAATTTATATTTTGCCACGTGTGGCGTTTGCAGCCGAAGGCGAGGGATACAACCATACGAGGGAAAGTAAGAAGTTCCAAACAATTACGTAAGTTATTGTACTTACTAAGCACCCGGGATATGAGTTATACCGCTCATGTCATCGAAGTAATGACTCATTTCCAGGGGCCTTAGTGAGTAAAATGTTGATTCCGAATCAAGACAATTTTTGTTAGGCCGATCGAAAATTTCGAACGTAACTCGAATGCGTTTTGTTAGTCATCCACTTATGCCATATCCTTGCACAGCATACCCTACTTACGACGAAAAATGTTTGTTCTTGGACTTTCGTTCATCAGACTCTCTCATTGACACCAATTTACCGATGAAGGCTGACTGAAAGTGTCAGCAGAACAAACGCTATTCGTCTCGGGTAGTGTTGCAAGATGGTATAGGTCTCAACCCATATCAGGACTGATATCGGTCCGAGAATTTATTTTCTATTCACCGGCATCAACTACATGCTGATACGATGGAAATCGTCTCTTTGCTCGCAACGATATTCTCATCAGTGTGACAACATAGGCCAAGACAATGTATCGCATTATTGTCCTTCTCGTCAGTCTTGCCTGTTCCTTTTGATCAGCCTGAAACATCCATCAAAAGATAATGGAACCATTGTTAAGACCCAAAGGTAAAGGTACCCGTGACGCTGATATTGCCGCACTAATGTAAAGCGCCATGGTGTCGGGAAATGGTAGTAATTGGAATTGTTTCCACCAACGATCCACCACTAATGAAACATAGAATCCCAAAACAAAGGAAATTGGTATGCTTTCACTTGTGCTACTTAGATATTTTTGCCATTCGTAAAACCTCCTGTTTTGATCAAATAATACGGTGAGAACTAGTGTAGTCTACTAAGTACTCTAATGCCGTGTTAAGCCGAAACACCGTATCGCATTTTTTGTGCGCTTTGGAGAGTGTTCTAAAGGTCTGAGCTTGTCTCGAATTCTAATTGGAAAACAGGAATATTTCAGTGGAATACAAAAGAAGCTTAAAGCTCTCGAAAGCCCTTTAAAAGCAAAGACACAACCGTGATACGGTGATATGACTTATCACTGCTAACTATTTGTCAAGATGGGGAATTGATATCGCTGAAGATGAATAAAAGGAAACAAAATCGACTTACTCTTTTGTGTGTTTAGTGGTCAATGTAAATCTGCATGTTAAATTCACGGCATAGTACAACAATAAAAATGCAACAAGTTCAATCCAAACTAGTTTGTACACACTGCCACGCCATCTACACAATATGATTAGGAAAATTAGTTAATAATATCCGAAGTATGCATTTCGAAGAGGCGTAATTCGTTTAATTTCAAGCAATGCTGTAAACGGTTTCAAGCAATGCACATCAAGGTGTCCGCGTTTTTACAACAATAGAAAAGAGGCGGAGTTTTCATTGTTTAAACTGTCTCGTAAACGGCGCAAGTGCTCGGAGGCCTTTAGAGCAAGATGAAACGGCTAATAAAATTTCGATAAATTTCGCGAAATCAATGTTACAGTCAGAGGCAGTAAAATTTCAGCATGAATTTACTACAGCTGTTTTTCAGCTGATTCAAACAAAAAATCAAAACGTCCTTATACGTGTAGCAGTTTCAACCGTATAAACAAATATGAACCGTTTTGATTGTATGTGCGGATCAGCTGATAAACACCTGCAGCAAATTCATGCTGAAATTTCACTGCCTCGACTGTATCGTAAATATGCGTGATTCACGAGGTGTATACCATTGTTAATATAGACAGCGCATAATTAGATAAATTTAATTAGGCCGCCATAAGCCAATGAAACTATATTTGCGTCTATTGAATAAGGGTGAAGCATCAAAATATAAAGAAAATATTGAAACCTGAACAAAATATTCCAAAAACTTCCGAAAAGACTTGCGTTTGCAAGACGGTTTGTATACGACACTGTCATTAAATGTTCTTTTAACTCCAATTTTTGTTTTTCAAATAGATGTGTTTAAACTGATTTTGCTAATAATAATAACAATCGACTGGTACGATGACGAATACATTTTCATAGCCCACTTCGTTGCAGAAGAAGGTTTACTTTATCAGACCCGAACTCAAGGCCCAAGGCTGTAACTTTGTGGAGGTAACGCAGTTCGCCATTTTATTAGATACTCGGGAACACACTTCTTCTGGTGGTGCGTCACCTGTGGATCTGATCCCTCCACAAAGTTTACAGCCTTGCGAAAATCTGTAGAAACGAAACACAGTGCCTATCAGCCTCCGAACATTTTCTATGTTCATGTCAGTTCTGTGGTCAATACCATCAACGAAAAATTGTGTGTTTTCAGCCTATATTATACAGACGACACACTGTATAACATTTCCCAGAGACGTTACGATCAATGAACGTCAACACAAGGTATAGTCGAATGTCAAACTTTGTATGTAGCGAAGGACATAGCGAGTCCTCCGGTTTGTATGAACCTGGTTTATACTTTCATTGGCTACGATCCGTAATTATGCATTGTTGTTAGCTTAACTATCTTTAGAAAATACTCTCCATTAAAAGGTAGAGCCTAGTACATACCTTGCAGCCAAGCGTAGAATTAACATAACCTGTATGAGCGTTCTGGCATAATTTTTCGTTTCGAAGGACTAGATCAGGAGGTGTACAATTTTAGCTTCGAGAGTTTTGAGCTGTTGCAGACGGCAAGCATATGACTAGTGTTATTATCGGATCTAGTATGTACTTCCATCGATCAAAGTAGTTTTAATCTGTTGATTTGAAATCTCGTACTTCAATTTCTTTAACATGTATTTTACTGTATAAGTGACCATATTAACCAGAGCTTGTCATTATTTTTGTCGACGTTATCGATAACAAATGAATAGCCGTATGTGACAGGTTTATCTGGAGGAGTGGGGGCATGTTAAGCATTTTCATACAGAACTGAACATTTTGCGCCTACTGAATGAACGTTGCCGTGTCGTTATCAAAAGCATGCACACTAAATTCGATCGCTTAAATCCACCTACAGTGCCCTTTTTTATCGATCCAATGTTTTATAGTCGATTTATTGATGTTCAGTGTAATATAATCTACAGATAGCTCCAGACTTGTTTCAACACGTTGAATCATCGTATGAAAATACAATCTTATCACATTCGCATTTCATATCAACAAAATTCAAAATTTTCATTGATGTCGCATTTGATAAATTCTTTTTGGGTAAATGAATGACTGAGAACATGTGAACGATGACATTACGTTTGTGTTTGATTCCATTTTTGTTATTAGATTCAGTAGATAATTCATTCGGTATTTTGGTGTGTTTACAATAACATTGAAAGTGTAGTGTGTCTTTGACGAACCATCGGGAGTACCGGTGTAACTGTTGTCTGAACAATACAAAAATGAGTTAGAAATGATAAGGAAAGGGGTGTAGGGATACCTTACCTTTAGCCTAAGGTTGAGACAAAAAATTACCTGACTTTGCTAAACCTGACCTACCTTATGGATTACCTGACCTGTCCCAAACCGACTTCAGTGAAAATCAAGAAATCAGATCTTTTCAAGCTTTGAGTCTTTACGATTCAGTTGAATCAATATTAGATTAATTTGAACTCATGTATGCCAAATTAAATCGGTTAAGAGCCTCGAAAATGATTAGTTAAATACAGAAACGGGAAGTGTTACATTAGCGAATTATAATGAAAATGAAATGTCATTTAACCCCCCGTTTCAAAAAGGCTTTCGATGTTTTTTGTTTTCATTTATTGAAAATATCATTAAATTATATTTTTCTTATAATTCGCTAATATGACACGTCCCGTTTCTGCATTTAATTATTTCATATATAATGTTGATTGTTACGTTAGACAGTCTATTTAATCGATTCAACATCTCCGTACCGCCTAATCATAAACTTTTAACCTTACACAATGAAACTGAGTTTTTTTCGGTTAATGAAACTCATTCAATCTTCATAAACACTTGATCATTCACAATATTATCCACCAATTGTCTACATTGTGTTAGTTGTAATTGACAAAACCTCTGACGACATTTATACAACTTTATCGTTCAATTCAAGCGCTGATATCTACCTTCGGTTTATAGATTAGAAATTCGCATGATTTATACAATGGGATCAATAATTACAGTCAGAGAAAATCGCGATAATATTGTCCCGACACGACGTTGTATTTTTTGGACAGTTGCTGTTAGAGTGCCGTTAGGATAGGGCGGATTTCATGAAAATACATCGACGAAAGCCCAGTTTCCGTTCAATGCAGTGTAGATAAGACAAAGTGGTTAAAATGAGTTTGGAAAAAAACGATGATTATGATGTGAATGGGACGAATGGGGTGAGAAACGGATTGGATTACTCGGCGAAATCGAAGGAAAATCCACTTGATGCGTAAGTTTCACCTTGAACATTTTGTGCGAGTCGTTTATATTTCGTTGTCATAGAGAAATTTTAAGGCGGAAATAATTTTGAGAAAAATGAAGTGAAAATCATTGATTGATCAAACTAAAAGGTGTTCCCTTAAATTACTTTCGTTTCCTTTTTGTTTTAATATTGCCCAATCACCTGCAAAAAGGTACAACACGAAAACTTGTGGTAGTTGTTGAGAGAAATTTAATTTGTTGCGTATTTGCACTCGGATACGTATAATGATTGGAGTGAAAGGTGAAACAGTTTTACAGGCGACGAAAAGAGTTTAATTACGCGCTCGAAAAAATGGCCTCGGAAATGGCTAATCATCTGTTATCGATAACGACGAAAATAAGCGATTAGTCCTTAAATGAGCTATTAAATAGAAAATTTCTGATAAAACAAATGAAGTAAAAGATTTTGTATCAAAAACTGTTCCATTTTATAAAGAACAAAAGAAGTAACAGATTCAATCGCTGTATAACATGATTGGAAAGGCTTTGTGTTGTTACGGCGGTATTGTTGGCTGAGTTGAAAATAAACTTCAGGACTTTTCGCATTCACTTAGGCGCGGTACTGTACATTTTTTTCTCAAATGTCTATGACACTTTATTTCATTTCATAACAAAGAAATTATCAAAGACTTTGGAGTGATATCATCACTACAGGTATAGCAAACACTGAGTATTATAGTTAGTATTGTAAACAGTTTATTTTGTTACTCAGAACCGAAATATGCAGCGTATAAAAGTTTGATTAACAAGAATCGTATTGAGGCGAAGCCAAGGTTGTCAAGACATCGTGTGCGATATTACCAGCCAAGGGGAAGATGTTTGTAAATTTCGTTGATAAAGGATTTTCAAGGATTTTCTACGGATTCAAGAATGGTTTTCAAAGAATTTTATGAAATTTTGAATGATTTTCCCAATTTTTAGGATTGACTTTTCATTGATTTCTTGAGAATTTTCTATCGATTTTCCGTGAATTTTTGTTATTTCTGAAAATTTCGGGGGATTGTCTAAGCATTTATTCTTTACTGACAACGGATTTTCTATCAATATCTCCTTAAATTGTGATTATTTTTGCTGTTAAAGACGTTATTGTCGTTGTTCACATTTACATTACAATTCATTCTGTCTCTAATCTCTAGTTTTCCTAATTACGACATTAGAAAGAGGCCAGAAACAGTTCAATTCCGTCGCAGAATTGCATAATACATATTTACGTGGCTAGAGGGGAAGGTATTACTTGAGCTATAACTCACAATTGCAAAAATAATGAATTGGGTGCTGTCTTAGTTCACATTCATTTTGATTTAATTATCGGAACGCATTAATGCCGATAAAACCGGAATTTTAGCTCAGATAAATGAAATATTTCTTATGAATAAGAGGGTATTGAAATGGCCAGCAGCGCTTTTGTCGCGGTTGTAGTGGTTCCATATTCTGAAAGTTTTTTCGGTAGTCCATCTTACGAAGAGAACTTAGGAAAACTTGGCAATCATTCCAGAGTCGGAGCAGTTTTATCAGTGCCGAGCTGGCTACTAAAAAGCCCTTCGGAGAAATTGGGAAAAGGCTCATAAGATTAAAAAAGGCTCTTTTTCCATATAAAAATGCAAAAGACCTTTCAGGAATCGCCCGAATTCCCAGTATCGCCAGTCAACTGCCGGGCTGCTTACCTTAGTTTACAAGCTCGATCTCCGACTGATAAATTTTGGAATCTCAATGACATTAATCCCGTGGCACTTCTTTTTTTTAAATTGCGCACGGCCACTCTGAGGGAGTGTCCCTGATGACCGAATTGTTTAATCAATCGATGGAAAATAATTTTCGTTCCTTTTTTTCACAGGACTTTCGTTCCGAATACAGACGAGGACAAGGAAAAGGAAGATAAGAAAGATGATGCGCCGCCAGTGTCCTTCCTAAAGCTTGTAAGCTGACGGACATATTTTACAATAATAGTTGAAAATCGACTAAACTTTTCCATCCACACAGTATGCGTATGCATCGACACGAGACAAAATTTGTATAGCGTTCGGTTTGGTGGGTGCCTGTGTAACCGGATGTACGACACCAGTGAATACGTTGATTTTCGGTAATCTTATCGAGGTCAGTATGGAATTGAACCTTTCGTGCTTTCACATCTGTTGCTTACGTTCCGCGTTTATTTAGTCCATGGTATCGCAAGCGTCTAATTTGGCACAGCGATACTATTCGAATCGGCAACTTGACGATGCATTCACAGAAATCTTTTTGGACCAAGTAACTTGGTTTGCAATCTACAGTTGCATTCTTGGGGTGGTTATGTTGGCCGGAACTTACGTTTCGATTATGTTATTCAATTTTGCCGCTCACAGTCAGGTAGGTTTTTCGGGCAATCATTTTGTAAACGTATTGCATCAAAGATATGTTTTTCGCCAGATTTTCCGAATCAGAGGAAATTTCTTGCGTTCGGTTCTCAATCAGGACATTGCATGGTATGACGTAAATCAAAGTGGAGAATTTGCTAGCCGAATGAATGAGTAAGTATGATGGATTTATTGCTCTATCAGGTAATCAACGGATTAGGCTTAATTACACAATTATCGACTATGCTCTGGCTAATTTACAATTATGGTGTGTCGCTGGCAATAAAAACGCAAAACTTTTATTATCGAGAAAAAAACGAAAACTTTAAATTAGCAACAAACAAGGAAATCGAACCAGCACAATAGTAAAACGTGCGTCCATCAAACAAAATCGATATTATATTCGATGTTTCGCGTTATCTTCACGTACTTTTGCGCTATCTGTTTTGTTTTCAGCTTATCTGCGACATTTGACTGTACTCGAAAAATATTTAGGAGCTTTCGGAATTTGATTTCTTATCGTTCCTTTATTCTCGGTTATTTATTGCAAAGCATTATTGGGCACAATGACTTTGCAGAAATCAATGAAAAATTTTGCGTTATTTTCGACGATTTCGAAGCGACGACTGTACTTTTTGAGTGTCATTTTCCACATGACCACTAAAAACGTTGAACCATAAAACACTTGTCATTGTTTTGAGCGTCAGTAGAGCCCGTTGTGAATAGTCGGTCAGATTTTTATCTAATTCGCAATTTTGTGCTCGAATCGAATTTTATGCTCGGAACCGGTCGGGTTCGATTTGACCGGAGAGACTAGCGATTTTTTTTTGTTCGGCTAAAGCCTCGGCTTAGGGTGTAGATGACGTTGCAGAGCTTAATTGTCTTCAACAAATAATTAGATATTAATTAGAGGATTCATCTTTTTGAAAATTCGCTCTATAAATAGTACTACCGGTACACATACTAATTGCGTTTGTTCTGAATAAACATGGGACCAATGTGTTGTTTTCGAAGTCGCCTTAATTCGACACCGTGGTAGCTCAGATGGTTAGAACTCAGACTTATAATTTTATTTTTACTCAATGATCGGTGGTTTGATACGAAAAAGTCATATCACTTCTAACTAATATGATGGCCTTGCTATAGCTGGAAAACGTATGTTCCAGCACTTGAAGAAGAAGGTTTTGATTCAATCCATTGAAAATAATTAAATCGGAAGAAGTAATAGATTCGATGAAGAGTGCTGGTGTGAATGTAATTGGTGGCCCATTAACACCATGCATTGGAATTGTGAGCAAAATGGAAAAAGAATTCTGAATGAAGTATCATGAGAAACTAATCGAATACATTAACAGTGCAGTGTGTGTAGTCTTTGTCTTCACCTAATTAGCAGCACTTTGACAGTGTGAACATCTGTTAATTTTCTTCTGCATTTTTGCAGGTAGAATTTATGTTTTGTGATTCAACATTTTTCCTTTACAATTCAATTGCAACAATTTTCTAAAATAAATATTCGTTTAGCGTATATATATATACTTTAGTGTATATCCTGTATAGCAGGGCCTATTTTTTATTCTTGAAAATTTATAAAATTCATTAAAAATCTTGAAAATTCATGAAAATTCATGAAAATTCATGAAATTCATTGATTTTCATTAAAATTCATTAAATTCCTTTAAGCTTCATTAAAATTCGTTTCCGTTTCAAATTTGTTGGAAAATAAAAAGTTTAGCAAAAATTTACCACGCAGGGCTTTAATTTCTACTTTTTACGTCAAAGTGTAATGAGGAATTATGAAAAATTCGAAGCAGAACATTATTCTAAACAAAAAATTGTTCTACGGAACGCCTCTAAAATGAACAGTTTTTATATTTTTACAGTTTTTATTATTTCAAAATTGAGTTTTACGTCTTTAATTTAAAAAACTTATCAAATCTTTAATCTCCCATTAGACAGTTTGCGCAAAGTTAGAAATTATAAGTCACATCTTCATACGAGAAGTTCTGGAAGTTCACTTGTAATTTCCAAATTATAAGTTTACTTATAAATTATACGTCATTCGCGCAAACTGTCTATTATAAGTGGAAATCGAGATTTCTGTAAAATATAACATAATGAAATTGTATTTACGCGGTTTTTGAATACAGACATAAAGCACGTCAACCATTTCCGCATAAAGTAGTTCCCGCTTAAAACGTATACAATAGCCTCATCTGAACTATACGACCAGGCCTGTACTGGCCATACTGGGCGATGCCTGATGCGCCTTTTGCTTTTTTGGCGCTCCTCAGACCAATAAAGTTTATATAGGCGCCTCTGAGCCTTTTTCAGCCAATCCGCCCGATGCACCTTTTGGTAAGCATTCCGGCACTGTTACTAGCACTGTATACGACTCACGATTTCAACTAACCGATTAATCAAACAAAGCTCTAAGTACAAATTTTTTTGGTAGCATGGTGATGAAAAGTTACATTTAGATTTTAAGGCGTGGGGTAATCTGGCACACGGTGCTAAAACAACGCATTTTTCTACTACGTAAAATGTGAACTCGCACACAATTTTTCAATACCAACATTTTGTAAAAGGAGTCATCAAGTCGATGACAGGGTTAAAAAGCATTTGCAGCATTAAACTTACGCGTGTGAGTTCACCTTTCACGTAGTTCAAAAGTGCGTCCTTTTTGCACTGTGTGTCAGATTCCCTGATGCCGATTTTAAAGGCTAGAAAATATTTAAGCAAATGTGTGAAGTGGCTTCATCGAGGCTGTTTAGTGTGAACGTCTAGAGATCCGATGATGCTCGGAAACAGATTGAATCTTTATTTACGGGTCATAAACGAGTTGTAACTAACGTAGAATTTAGTTATTTATTTTATTTTGTAATTAATGAGAAATCCTGGAAATACTTTCATATACAGCACTGTGATCACAATTCTTGAAAATTCATCAAATTCATCAAAATTCTTTAAATTCATTAGAAAATCTGAAAAATAGGCCCTGCTGTATAGCAGGTATAAATCCGAACCTTCATGAATTTCAGAGAAGATCTGCATTGGTAAAATGGTCATTTAGGATTTATTGCCTTAAATTTATGCAAATCACAAACCAAATTCGAATACTTACAACATGGCCGTCAGCATTCAAGGGTTGAATAAAATAGACCATGCTCACCAACAGCATAATTGCTTATTTATGACCTTTAATGTGTGCGTCTGATCGCACCTGCTCAAAGATATTATTGTTTCAACAAGTGCAAAATTTCGAGGAGAGGCGATGTGGTCACACAATATAACTATGGTTCGATCTGAAATACAATTTTTGTGACGAGACAGGTGTGAACTGGAAATCTAAAATTTCAGGTTCAGGTCAAGTTCGGGTCGAACCTGAAATCTTAATTCGGATCGGGTTGAAATCTAGTTCGGATCAGCCTGAATTGAAACCCGAAGTCGTTCCGAGGAGAGGCGACATTTCTACAAGGCCAATATTGTTAGGGACGCTATACTGGTTCAAAAAACGATATTTATCTGGACGATCGTTAAAAAGCCATAATAGCGTTTTTGGACGATATTATCATTTTTGAACAAAAGCAGCCCTAAACTATTTGTCGAGAACCACAGAAAGTGGCTTGATTCAGAAGAAACAGGAGCAAGATACTAGAAAAATTAAACTTAAACTCGCCGAAATTACAAAATAGATTTCATACTTCTTCAAATCTCCTTCGAATGTTCCCATTATACTAGCGCCGTTAGAACTTTGGGAACTTTGTGAAAGTGCAATGGAAATTCTTTGCATTTATTTTCATTCGTAACGTTTACTTACAACTTTCCCAAGGTGTCAATGAACTGAACTGCTTCAGTAGACCATGAACCTAGAGTCTCTTCTATTAGTTTCTTATATTTTCCTAATTAAATGTTTGCCGCCTTATTTGCACCTTGACCGGGAGCTTGACAAATAATGTAGATGAGGCCAGAGTATCTAAGCATGTTGCATTCCAAACCATTAAATAACCGTCACGCATTAAAGTCACGCCGTCTACTTTTATTTTCTACGATCAGTAGATGACCATTTCTCTAAAGCGCAATTGCAGTCAGACACCATTATCTCATCTGAATACATAGAGGGAAGTAATGACTGAAGACACTAAAGTAGGTAATATAGTCAGACATATTTCTGATGTTTTCCTGATGCCAAGACCAGCACTTCTAACCGGTGGCGATATTATAGACCATTTCTGAACATTGAACTTGAGAGTACAGATTGAATGAAGTGCTTTCTTTTTATCTTCAACTATATTATTTAGGACATGTACGTCTGCAATAGGCAGAGGTTCGTACCAAGTATGTTATCTTCGGTAATTTAAAACTATATTTTCACCAAGGATGATATTATCGTCCGAATCGATCTTATCGTCCAGAACGATACCATCGTTCAGAAAACCATATTATCGTGTAGAAATGTCCCGCCACCCGTTCCGAGTCAATTTCACTACTTCTCAAGTCCCATTTTCATATTTTAATTCCAGAGATCTTACAAAATTGGAAGATGGTCTGGGCGAAAAGGTGGTCATGTTCGCTCACTTCATGGTCGCCTTTATTGGCTCGATAATATTGGCTCTTGTGAGAGGCTGGCAATTGGCTCTAGTTTGCATGGCATCACTTCCAGTCACATTTATCGTTGTCGGTATTGTTGCTATGGTACTGATTTTCACCTTATTCTATCACACCACATGAACGTCTTCCCTAAATTCCCATGCCCATTTTAAGATCACCGGTAAATTGGCGAAGAAAGAAATGTCTGCGTACGCAAAGGCCGGTGCAGTAGCTGAAGAGGTATTCGGTGCAATTAGAACGGTTGTTGGATTCGGTGGACAGGAAAAAGAGGGTGAACGTTATGCCAATAATTTGATTGATGCTCGGAAAATCAACATCAAAAAGGGTTTCTTTGCTGGTCTTGGCTTCGGACTGTTGTGGTTTTTCATTTATGCCACCTACGCGTTAGCCTTCTGGTATGGTGTAGGTCTAGTTATCGATCATAGATATTTGCCACCCGAGGAAGCGGTATATGACGCTGGTACAATGTTCACTGTAAGATTTCTTGTTTGTTCCGAGAACTGGCCCGAGTTTCGTTACAAATTTTTGTCATTCGTTGCCAGGTTTTCTTTTCGGTCATGATGGGTGCCATGAGTTTGGGAGCATCATCACCATTCATCGAGAGCTTCGGCATTGCTAAAGGAGCAGCCGCCAAAGTTTTTCAAATTATTGAAACGAAGCCAATCATTGATCCACTAGCTAACACCGGTGAGGTACCGCAAAAATGTGACGGAAATCTCACTTTGCGCAATGTGTTCTTCAACTATCCCGGTCGACCGGATGTGAAGATTTTGCAAGGTGTCAATTTGTCGATCAATAAAGGCGAGACTGTCGCTCTGGTCGGATCATCCGGTTGTGGCAAATCCACTTGCATTCAACTGATTCAACGGTTTTACGATCCCGCTCAGGGAGAGGTATGATGATGGCACTTGAGGATATCGGATCGGGTGCAAACTTTACTATGTTTGTTGTCTTCAGGTTCTACTAGACAATCGAAACATGAGAGATCTGAACGTGAGTTGGCTTCGTCAAAAAATTGGTGTCGTTGGACAAGAGCCCGTACTGTTCGGCACGACTATTTTAGAGAATATTCGCTATGGACATGAAAATGCTACTGCGCAAGAAATTGAAGATGCTGCGAAGGCAGCCAATGCTCATAACTTCATTCAAAGACTCCCCGAAGGCTATCATACATTGGTCGGTGAGCGTGGAGCTCAGCTCTCTGGTGGTCAGAAGCAAAGAGTAGCGATTGCAAGAGCTTTGGTTAGAAATCCAGGTGAATACATGCCTACCGAGGCAGCATGGAAGTATATTTTCTAACGGTTAACGGTGTCGATCGTTTCAGATATTTTATTATTGGACGAAGCTACATCCGCATTGGACACGGTAAGTTCAATTTCTTTGTAGGGGTTGTTCGTTCATAGAATATATCATGCTGCTAGAGGTATTCTGTACTAGCGTGCAGTCCATAAAATTTCATTTCATTTCTGTGTGACATGGGAGAATCCCCGGGAAGGTTTGACCTGAAAAATGTCGATTTTAGCGTGACATACTTTATGAACGACCTCGACCAACCAAAGAAGGACTGAGAGTTTGACCATTTCCTTTCGACAATTTTTGCAGGCTAGCGAAGCTAAAGTACAAGCAGCCTTGGAAACGGTGAGTGTCCGAATGCTTTTCATGAATAACAAATGAGTCAACAAATCAATCACTTCCAGGCCAGCAAAGGTCGAACCACTGTCATTGTTGCGCATCGTCTGTCGACTATCCGAAATGCGGACAAAATTGTGGTGCTGAAAGATGGTTTTGTGGTGGAAGAAGGCGCACATGCTGATCTGATGAAATTGGGAGGACACTATCATGCCCTGGTGACAGCCCAAATGGGCAATGTCGAACGAGATGGGGAAATGACCGAAAGTAAATTTGTCGTTCAGGATTATGATGAGGACGCAAAGGAAGCCGATGTCATCGCTCAAGAGGTGAGTTCTGTTCTGTTCTAGCCAAGTGACTGCAATGAATCACTGACGAGAACAACGAAATGATCTCGGTTCGCAGGATGAAACCTTGAAATCGGCTGGTCCCTCGATATCGATGTGGGAAGTGGTACAATGGAATAAGCAAGAATGGCCATATATTACCATTGGTTCGGTGTGTTCGGTGCTGATGGGTGCTGCTATGCCACTGTTTGCAATTCTTTTCGGTGAAATTGTACAGGTTTTATCGTTACCCGACTCAGATCAAGTTCGCGATGAGGCCAACATGTACAGTTTGTATTTCGTGCTGGTGGGAATATTGGTCGGTGGAGCGACATTCTTCCAAGTGAGTGATGAGAAAAAAAATCTTTGGGGGCGCGGAATTCAATTTTTTTGTTAACCTAGATCTGGACGTACGGCATAGCTGGTGAGTACTTGACTGAAAGAGTCCGCGACAAGGCGTTCAAACACATGCTGAAACAAGAAATGGCCTGGTTCGACGACAAAACCAACGGAACGGGAACATTGTGTGCCAGGCTGTCTACAGATGCGTCTGCTGTGCAAGGGGTAAATAGAGTTTTAACTTCCTTCTCCTGAACGTTCGTTCAGTAAATCTGATCGTTTTCACTAGGCAACCGGTCAACGTATAGGTACTGTTCTCTCGTCAGTTTCGACCTTAATTCTTGGTATGAAAGTTCAATCCAGAGATCATTTTTGTCTTCCTACTAAAAAATTCGAATTTGACTTCAAGGTATCGGAATTGCCATGTACTACGAGTGGCGACTCGGCTTTGTGGCATTGGCCTTTGCTCCCATCATTTTAGTTGCTTCCTACATGGACATTAAGCTAATGGGTCAGCAAAATTTGGGCAACGGAAAGGCGCTAGAAAAATCCACTAAAATTGCCGTCGAAGTCGTTAGTAATATTCGGACGGTGGTGTCGTTGGGTCGCGAAAAGATGTTCTTCAACATGTATATGGATCTGTTGGAACCGTCGGTCAAAAGTGCCAAACGGAACACACACATGCGTGGCCTAGTCTACGGCATCGCTCGTTCGATATGGTTTTTCGCGTATGCTGCTTGTATGGTGTATGGTGCTCAGTTGGTCGTCTGGGGGGAAATCAATATCGCAACAGTTTTCGTGTATGTTGAATTGATCAATATGATAGGACGGTGCCGCAACCGAATTCATTTTTTTTTCGCTTGCAGTGTCACCCAGGCACTCATCATGGGCAGTGTGTCCATAGCCAATTCATTAGCGTATGCGCCGAATTTCCAGAAAGGAATGGTCGCCGCTGGTAAAGTGAAACAATTGTTGGAACGGCAACCGAAGATCCAAGATCCTCAACCGATCATGGGTAGTAACAAGCAATGGGACGTTTCGGGTGACGTTGCATTCGACAAGACGCAATTTTTCTATCCATCGCGTCCATCGAGTCAAATTTTGCAAGGGTTGAATTTGGACGTTAGAGCCGGACAGACGGTGGCCTTGGTTGGGGCATCTGGTTGCGGTAAATCCACTTGCATTCAGTTACTTCTGCGCTACTACGACGCTACTGACGGTTTCGTGTCGATTGACCAAAAGGATGTTACGTCGGTTCCGTTGAGTAGTCTGCGTTCGCAACTGGGCACCGTCTCACAAGAGCCGTCCCTGTTCGATCGGACCATCGCCGAAAATGTTGCGTACGGTGATAATTCGCGTGAAATTTCAAAAGAGGAAGTCATCGACGCGGCAAAACAGGCCAACATCCACAATTTCGTTGTGTCGCTGCCTTTGGTAAGTTGTTGCTGAACAATTGGAGATCGGAATTCGTTTGATTTATCGACACTTTTCAGGGCTACGACACTAGGCTGGGCAACAAAGGAACTCAACTCTCCGGCGGACAAAAACAACGAATTGCAATCGGTTAGTGGAATCGAATGTTGCACGGAGACCAGATTCAGAATTAAAATATTTGTTTCGTTTTGTTCCTTTCAGCTCGTGCTCTCATTCGAAAACCGAAAATTCTTCTACTGGACGAAGCTACTTCGGCTCTGGATATGGAAAGTGAAAAGGTATGGGATCGCTTTTCATCCCTCCGATTTCCTTTCTAACATTTTCCTTTTTGCTCACATTACACAGGTCGTGCAAGCAGCACTGGATGCCGCTTCCGAGGGTAGAACGTGTATCACAATTGCGCATCGATTGAGTACAATCGTCGATGCGGACATCATATTCGTCATCAATATGGGCAGAGTTGTTGAGAGGGGAACGCACAAAGAGCTATTGAATTTGCGAGGATTCTATCACAGTTTGTACACGTTACAGACTGGCGTTAAATAGGCGCAACCAATAGCGCCATATATGTTGTTTCCGTAAACCTTTATACCTCAACATGATATACAAGTGAAAATGTCGTCTTAATTGTCTAAGAGATTTTAGTTTTAAACTGGAAGCGTTGTTGCATGTGATTTGAAGAAGTGTGTACTTAAGGTTTCAGTTGTTTTCCAATAAATATTGAAATGATTTGAATTTTTGGTTACAAAGTTTTTCCACTTAAATGGCGAGAAAGAGTCATCATCGACAGCTCTAAGCGACAACTTCGAGGCTCCAAATTTTATTCAGAAATTTCTAGTGTGTAGACTAGTGTCCTGCTGCGGCTGAGTAATGTTTCTTTTAGTGCAGGTCATTGGCTTATTCCGTGCGCCTTAAGAGTCCATTTGCGAAAACTTCGAACAACTTCGAAAACGATGCATCGGTGATTTTTAAAAACTAGGCGTTAAATGATTCAGGGGACTTTTCTAAATAAATTACCGGACTAATTTTGTCTTGAAATAATTTCGGTTGCATGCTAGAACCAGTCAAAACTTGGTCTACACTCTGCACTCAGGTAGATCGTTTTTGATTGATATCTCTCATAAAAAGAAACGGGTTTGTCTGAAATTATAGTCGCACAAAATCAAGAAATAGGAGCATGGAGTAATTAGTTCAGTTGTTAAGTAGAAATGATCTTAAAATGCAGTAATGTTGGGAAAAGTGCTTGTGTTAATGTTAGATGATGTTTTCAAGTTGAAATCGAACAAATCGTAAATGCTTTCTACTAGTTTAGTTTGAAGATTGGTATTTGACTAATTGATCATTGAGTGAATCGAAAGGAATTTTAGGGTGTTTCGGACATAACAAAAACGTTGTTGGAGTAAGATCGGTCAATATGTAACGGGTTTTTAATGTGGATCACCACCGTATCTCGGAAATTACAGAGTGCAGCTAAATTTGAATTATTAATTGTTGCAGGACGGTGTGTTTGGGCATTTATCACAAATTGTATTAAAACTACGAGTGAAATCAATTAATTCTTCTGAAAAATTCGTCAGTCAAGTGACCTAATCCACCCGGAAGGTAGAGCCTAGTTTAAATACTAATCCAAAATAGTCTTCGTCTTGCAGGCGATCATTTAAAAAAATCCAATAATCCGAAGCAAAATCAGAAAAAAATCAAAAAAATTGTTTTTACCCCCTCGTTCAGGACTCGATGATGATAAGACTTGATAGATTAACATATCTGTACAAAAGAAATGTTATGGTCTCGGAAGAAGTTGGCGGAATTTTATCTGAAAACATTCGTTCATTTCCACGTTCAAAACATCCTTGCGGTCACACACATTGCGTTTGTTCTGAATACACGTGTCACCAATGTTTTGTTTTAGTCCAGTCACTTGTGTCAATCCCCTCGCTTTAAGTTTTTCGAGTTTTTCTTTATCTCATGTGACAACTAATTTCTTTTCTGGAAAACTGAAAATCGCTTTTCCAGCCGGAAAAGCGGTTTAAATGAAAAAAAATTAAAAGTTAAATATCTACCGAACGAACGTGACGACCTTCTTCGAAATTTCTGTTTTTCCTTGAAAGTCTGAATTATTACAAAGATTTTCTGGAACAAGTCTTGCTCATGTTAAACAAAATAACGTCGAACTTTGACCCACACCGTCAATTCGAAACCGATTTTATTAGATGAATGCTTTTCGGAAAGCTTGAGTCAGCGTTTTTTACCGTTCGTAGATCTGATATTTTCCAACAGTAAAGAATGATCACTTGTTAGGAACTGACCTCTAATTAGCTCAAGTATGACAGAAATTTATAAAAATACGAGAGAAAAAAAAACAATAAAAATGCGTGATAGAGGCAGGGAAAACGATGGAACATTAGGAAGGTACTTTTACCACTAAAGGAATGTATATTGTGCAGTTCGTTATCACCATTTAAAACACTACTGGCGTTTAATCATCAGTTTAAGTGTCAGCAAATGTTGGTAATACTTCACGATTCAAGGAAAAAACGAATTTCGAAAAAAGTCGTCGCGTCATTTTTTTTATTTTATTTTCAAATAAACCAATGCATCCATTTTTCAGAAAACAAAAGTTTTTTATGTTCAATAAAGAAAGAATTCGAAAAACTTAAAGCGAGCGGACTGTATAAATATGGTTTTGCTTATATAGCTATAATATTATGTTACATCACTAGAAGTGTGCACCGCCGATTTCACGCCGGCGCGCCGCCGATTTTTTGCTAAATTTCGGCGCGCCGCCGCCGAAAAATAATAGCTCACGCCGCCGCCGCCGCCGCCGATTGTATTTTCGTCGCGCCGAAATTTTATACGTTTAGGGCTTTCAGCCATTTCAATGGGCGGCAATATAAACTTAAATTGAAAAATCTATACAAAAGTGTGTGATTGAGTACAAGGTTTTAGCAAATGTTTATCTCTCTTAATTTATAAGTCAGGTTTCTATATGCTGCTATGTTTCTATATGCGTAGAAAGGAGTTTTTTGTTAATTTTTTTTTGTTGGAACTTTGGGTTTTTCTTCTTACTTGCACTGTACGACGGTGATTTTGTTTCTGATGCTACGATAGGGTTATCTTCGAAGTAGCTTTCTGCTTTCTATAACGTATCCTATTTCCAACAGTAGATGGCAAGTGTTTTATGCAAATTTTTAAATACTAGTCCAAAGAAAAAGTTTGCTGCTGTCTTGGGAAGGGTATCGATGGATACAATTGAGGATGGTCAGATCACGCTGACCTGGGACCGCCATCGATACCCGAGGTCGAAACAGCATTTGTCTTTTCTGTATCCTCACTTAATGTGAACCCTTGGGTACGTTACTCTATTTTCTGTGCAATGGAACGGAGCGCGGCAGACGGCAGACGACGTTTCTCTTATTGTCTGTTGATGCAGATAAGAGGAAGAAGAAAGAGAACAAAATTCAGTGAATCAGTCAAAACTGGGTGAATACTACTGTAATTGTAAAGTGGCAAACTTAAGACCTTATGTGGAATTTGGGTGGAAAATGGCGCAAATCACATGTTTCAGGAATTTATAAAGTGGAAAATCTTTCCGGTTTCAAGTTTTTTCGTCAAAAGACGACACACGGGTATTTTTATTTTCAATTTTTAGCTGCTTTATGTAAAAAATTTGGGAAAAGAAATCATTTTGGCGTAGTCTATACACTTATTACTTATAAATTTAAGTTTATCTAAATCTCTTATTTGTGAAAACCTTCTACTACGATCTCACTCCTACATCGAAGATGGACTAAAGGCAACGGGAACGGTTATTGCATAAATCAAAAGATAATAGTAGTGAGTTTGCGTAAATGACATAAATTATCAGTTGGAAATAAGAAACCTGCAGAACATCTAGTATGAAGATGAGACTTAAAATTTCCAATTTATAAGTTGACTTATAGCTTATATGTCATTTACGCAAACTCACTAATCATTCTTGGATTCATTAAATTAGATGTTTTTAAAATAATAGGTCAGTGATTGTACATTCAAAATATAAAAGGTGTATAAGAGCTCGTTCAGGAACTAAAAATTCGTTACCCAAAGTGAAGATTTTGACATATTTTATATGAAAAAAGTGTCAAAATCGTCACCAGTGAAAGTTAACGAAGAGTTACTGTACGATCTCTAAGTGGTTGATACTTCAGATCGCAAGATAGTAAGAATTAAGTTTTCGGAAAAAGGATTGCGCACGCTTTTTCAAATGTTTTTGCATTATTTTCGAAAGTTTAGATTTTTTGTAAATTTATCGGCGCACCGCCGCCGACTATAAATTTCTCCCGGCGCGCCGCCGTCGATCCCTTACCGGTCGGCGCACACCTCTATACTTCACTGTTTGTAAATATTTGTTCAGGCAAGTGTGAGGTTTGCGGAACGAGCCGAAGGCGAGTGGTGTATTCACACGTGCCTAAACAAGCATTTACAAGCAGTGACGTAACACATTTTATCGCATACGCGGTGTGATTTCCCGAAAAAATTATTCACCTAGGATATATAAACAAACATTATACTTCTGTAAATTGTCAAAGTGTCATTCGCATATCTTGTTGTCTCGTTTTCGCTTATGCGATAAAAAAGAATATGCACGTATGACAAGCCGTCTCGGCAAGCCTCGACCGCCTTGTCATACGTGCATAATATTTATTACATGTTTGTGGACGGTAAGTGCATTTTCCCCGTCACAAACAGTGATGTAAAGTGCACTTTACCGTGCATAAGCATGTAAACGTATGTTACAGCAATAAGGATGGAAGACGTTCAAAATTATCGATAATATCAATCGAAAGAAATTATCAATAATCGATTAATCATATCGTTATCGATAATTTAATAATTATCGATAATTATCAAAATATCGAAATTCGATAATTAACAAAATATCGAAATTCGATAATTAACAAAATATCGATTTTTTTGATATTTATCTGAAAATTCATGATAATATACCGATATATCGGAATATATCGATAAATATCGGATTTTCGGACCGAAATATCGATATATCAAATTATCGATATCATGATAATTATCAGAATATCAATAATTATCGATTATCGATATTTTTTTGATAATTTTCGATAATCATTATCATTATCGCCCATGCCTATACAGCAATTGAAGGAAATGCGTCATTACTTCATTGATGTATGAGTATTCAATATTATTTTTGCTAACGCTTTTTAGCGAACGAGAGGCTTCAAGCACGAGCCGGAGGAAGAATAAAAAGTTCCAAACAAGGACGTAACCTACTATCTACTAATACATTGAAAATGATTAGCTCGAAAGAAGAAGTAATAGATTCGCTAAAGAGTACTTAGTACTACTGGTATTAACGTATCCGCATCCCGTTAACTACACGCATTGAGATCGCGAGTAAAGGGGAAAAAATGTTTATGAAATATCATGAGAAACTAACCGCATTGATCTGATCACCGAATATATTAACAGTGCAGTTTTCAGTCTTTGTCTTCATCTAATTAGCAGAACTTTGACAGTCAACCTTTTAATTTTCTTCTACATTTTTGCAGGTACAATTTCTGTTTTGTTATCCAATATTTCCTTGACAATTCAATTGCAAAAATTTTCTAAATATTCATTAACTCACAAAGAAATATTCGTTTAGCGTGCTGTAGGTATAAATCCGAAACTCCATGGGTAAAATGGTAAAATGTAGATTTAGGATATATTACCTTAAATTTTATGCAAATCACAAACCAAATTCGAATTCTTACAATGTGGCGACAATACAATAAAAGCATTTAAGGGTTGAATAGACCATGCTGACCAACAGCATAATTGATTATTTATTGCCTTTAAGGTATGCGTCCGATCACAGCTGCTCAAAGATATTTTTGTTCGAACAAGTGCAAAATTTCGAGGTGAGGCACACAATATAACAATCTATTCCCAATAATTAGCACTGAATTCAAGACTCCAAATTTTTAGTTGAGTCATTAAGTGTAAACAAGTCGGTTACGTACCTTTATTTTAGCTACGAGCCCCTAGTTTTGTTTTTTTTTTCAGCACATATTTGTGTCAAAAAAATTAAAATTTTGTGGTCTTGAATGTAAGCCAACAATCCTCAGACCATGAAATAGAGACTCAATGGCTATTTATGCAATTCAGGGAGCGAATTCGATACTTACGCTGCCTGTGTGCAATGTCGTATGAACGTATTTTATGGCACGAGTGCGATAAAGGATTAGCTAGGTCACTAGTGCGATAAAAGTGACAAGTTATTGACGTCACACGACGATCATCTTCTGAATTTATTCGATTTTCTTCCATGCATAAAACACTGTGATGCAACACGAACCGTATACTGGTATATATATCACCTGAAACACAGTGCTTTAAAAAAATCGAGTTTTCCAAGGTTTTCTAAGGTTTTCCATGGGTCCAACAAAAAAAGAAGTCCGACACTCTACACCGAATATCTGGAGGGTCCATGACGACATACACAAATTTTCTCTCTTTGCCTCCTACTACCCTCAATTTTTTTTCGTACTCTTTATTCGTAATCTGGGCATCTGTACGAGTTCTACGATTTATGATACGTCCAAAATCGGTTACGATTTGCCCGAGGTGCTGTTGATAAGTCAAGTCAGAAAAGTTGCGACAATTGAACTATTGGCTTTCGAGTCACGTACAGTAAAAGCTAGTAATTTAGCATCAAGCAGCCATGAATCCAGTTCTTGACTGGAAGCCATTTTGATTTGATTTGCTTAGAGACCTCAGTAACAGCCTTCTACGGCCAATAACTATTGTAGTGTTACAAACAGGCTTAAGAGCAAATGACCCTTTGCAAATTTGAAGCGGAAAAATATTCGTTTTTTGATGTTCTGAACCAAAATCTTTTTTTTTAATTAAAACGCTTGGCAAAGCCTTTGGAGATTGTGTAAATTTATGTAACCTGACAGGTTCTCTCCAAGTGGGTTAAGTTACCCAAATTTTGATCATTTTGGTGGAAAGCTAGTACGTAACCTCTATAGAAATTCGTCGGAACATTGTTAGACAATAACACATTTGAATTGCGATCGCGTTACGCATTGCAACCAAGATATGCGAACATCGTAATAATGAGCGAGTAGCGATAACGTAAGCGAATTGGTTCACACTGTTTAATTTCATTATGACAAGAAAAGAGTACGATGATGGTGTCACATTGATCCCATGGAAAAATGGCCAGTCAATGGTATGGGACGCATCGTGTTCCGATACTCTGTCTCCATCTTATGTATATTCCTCGCATCTGTTCAAATCGCAGAACAGGCAGCCAATATCAAAGTTAACGGGTACAAAGACCTAATTGAACGAAATTATTCCATTCGCAATAGAAACGTTGGGTACTTGTTGGTGTTCGTAAGCTCTTTGTTTCATTGACGATTTGGAGAAATTAATTGAAGAAAGAACAAGCGCAAGTATATTAATGGATCAATATGCGCGATACATTTGCCGTTTCTAAAAGGTTAAATTCATAAAGTATATCGCGCGTTCGAAAAAGACGCAAGATAAAATGTTATAGAAAGAGATGCAAAATTCGACACGCGTGACATACTTTATGAATGATCCCTAATATACACAAACATCAACACCATACCACCACCACACTGTATCGTATACAATGAAGTAAATCCTTTTCTTTCTATTGGTAAAACAATGCAACCCCGGAGATCATTACCTACACAGTAACCTTTATTGCAACAAGTGGTTCGAATGATTGTAAGTGACCGCTTCAGTATCGTTTCATAAGCAGAGTTGGTCGGATCTCTTCTATTATCACTTGCCACAATGGATCCCAACAACAACGATGCGTTAAGTTTATTGGCCGAAATATGTTCAAGTCTACCGTATCTGGCTGTCAGTACTCCCCGTATTCCCCATCGACATGAGAGAAAACCAGTCAAGCGCTCAGTACCAGCATCATCATTACCGCATGATGGATGTGGTTGTCAAAAGAAGCGCACTAAATTGAATATTTCGCTGGAAACATTATACGATCAACAGGACAAACGAGAATTTGCAGCTTCAGAGAAAAAATTGGCCGAACCATTACAAGTGAATTATTGAACAGTGAATAGATATAAGGATGAGAATTCGATGAGAATTGTTAAATTTTTGAGGTGATAAATTGTATGAATAAGTTGGACGATGCATAATTGACTAGAGAAACGTAATTTGTCCACTGTGTTGATCATTCCTTGGAATTGATGATTTGACATGATTATTTTACAAAAATTTTCTACTTTAATAAAGTTTCAAGAATTCTTGCGTTTTACATTAAAAGTGTTTTGAACTAATCTCAGCAAAAAAATTGAATTTTTCCGCTCGGCAGAATAAATTAAAAAACAAAAAATTAATTGGAGAACGATGGTCAGTGATCTGAGAGATCTATTTAGGGCCAGACTTTCGCAGAATTATTGAACTTTTTCTACAGTTTCCTCGAAATGAAATCGTTCAATGTTAAGCTTCGGAACTGAATGATGTGGAGAACTCGAAGACCAAAGACTCGTTGTCGGTTAACACTAGATTTGTGCGGGCGGCATGAAATTAGTTTGCTAAAAAATGTCCGAAGACGCTTTGACGACCGCCCGAAGAATTTTCTACTCTACAGATCTTTTCAGACTGAACACTAAATAAATTCCTCTCCCCGATGTCGCCGCTGCTGGAATTACCAATTTAACATGTAGGAAACCTTTCTGCTGTCGGGTGTGGCTGGGCCGAAACTTAAAACTTCAAGTAACTAGACTCGCGGTCTGACTTGTAAGGCAATTCCACGTAGATTTGTAAAGATGATTTGTAGGAGTTTAAGTAGCACATTGCCCTTCAAGAGTGTATGTTTTGCTAACGTCTAGAGCGTCGCACCTGGAGCCAGGTAGGGACGATCATCACCGCCTTCTGTACTATCTGTCATTTGATTAGTGTTGTATCAATCAGGACCTATTTTTCCATTTTCGTCAAAATTCTTAAATTTGGAGAAGTCACACTTCACCAGGCCGAAACACGAGCGATTTTGCGTTCGTTGATGGGATCAACAATTATGCTCCATTTAACCAAAAATTGATAGCGCGGTAACCAAGATAAAAATTGAAAAAGCGTCAATGTCTTGTAGGGATGGGACACGTTCAAAATTATCGATAATATCAATTGAAAGAAATTATCGATAATCGATTAATCATATCGTTATCGATAATTTAATAATAATTATCAAAATATCGAAATTCGATAATTATCAAAATATCGATATTTATCTGAAAATTCATGATAATATACCGATATATCGGAATATATCGATAAATATTGGATTTTCGGACCGAAATATCGATATATCGATATCTTGATAATTATCAATAATTATCGATTATCGATATTTTTTTGATAATTTTCGATAAAAAAGTCGATAATTATTGGTTATCGATAATCGATAATTATCAATAATCATTTTCATTATCGCCCATGCCTAATGTCTTGCAAGATCGATCGTATAAAGCTTATTACTCTAGCCTAACTAGTTGCAGTTATGTGGCTTTCGACAGTAAAAAAAAAACATTTTCAAATTTCCACCAAGATGAAGTGATCTTAAGAAGCTATGCTTAACAGATTCGACAAGCCATTTCGAACGCATACAATTTTACAAAATAAAAAAAAATGTGACAGGTCCCTCGACTGTTGAAGTTATCACAGAATGTTTTAGAAACGACTGCAAGAAGAAACAAAACAATCAAGTGTAAAGGTGAGGAGATAATACCACAGGACGTGGATAGACAGACATCCAAAAAAAAATTTAACATTTTTGTCTCTGCTGTTTGACTGCTTCAGTCAAGTGACCTGACCTGACGACTTCTTATCGAAAACAGGGAAATTTTCCTGATAGAAGTAGTAAGGTCAGGAAGTAGGGAACAAAGGATCTTTGATCTGGGTTACTGCTTCACATTTGAACAAGCCTCCCAAAAACTCTACCAACATTAGTCAGGAAACAGGATTAATCGAAATGTTTCATTAAGTCGATATTGTTCTGATCTCAGAAATTTTATTTCTTGTGGGTTGAAGCCAACTTTTTGAAGATCTGTCCAGAGTTACATAGGTTATTGAGTGCCATCGAGCGTTACACACAGTTTTGTATTTTCCGTTTTGCCAACATTTCATACATTTTATAAAACCAATCATAGTGAACTTCAAGACCTATTTTTATACGTAAGACCCTTGACTCCACTGGCAAGGGAACTATATTTGCAGGTACGTTTGAAGCGTAAGCATTACAATGATATTAAACATGCCAGTCATCAGTAGCAAGTGTCATCTTTCATCTTTTTATCTACACGGAAAAAAAAGTTTTGGAAAGAATTGTTTGCTGCAAATATATTTATATTTGTGACAAATAAATTTATATTTGCCACAAATTTTTCAGGTAATTTAATTGTCACAATTATTTATAATTATTTATGACAAATTATTTCGAAATATATTAGTGACAAATATATAAATATTTGTAACAAATATATTTAATTATTTGTGGCGAATTTTTGCTAAATATATTTGTGGCAAATAATTAAACATAATTTTGAGAAATATTTATATATTTGTAGCGAATATATTTAATTATTCGCTATAAATGTATATTCTAATATATTCGCCACAAATATAAATATATTCGATACCAATTTTTTACACTAAATTGGTAATGAATATTAATTTTTTTTTTCCGTGTAAGGAATTTTGCACCGAGGTCACTCGAGTTATAACTACACAGAGCGCGTATTTCTCGAGCTATTTACGATTCAATTGTGACGACAGCACTGAGAAAGCGTTACGTAATGATCCCATACTGTAGCGATTTATAGCGACGCGAAGGAGACCTAATCCAAATTTCTCTTTGCTCTTCTGTCAGATTGATAGTACAACAAAAGAAAAATTTGAATCGCTATATGTATTGCTAACTTACAGTTAGTTAGTTTAGAAAACTGGCGTTGATACGGGGAAGAAATATGGCATGGAGGAGATTCTCTTCATGATAGCGCACTTGCATCAAAATACACCGGAAATGGTTTTTTGTTAAGACATTTTTAATCAAAGCTTCGTACACAGATTTTTTGTTTACTTTAAAAATAATTTTGTTTTCCCCTTGTTATCATCAATCATATCATGGTTTTCTGCATATGATGCAAGTACAAAGCATTAAATAAACTTAAAACATTTTTTAGCGTACAATATGAAGATGATGATGGTTTTTATATAATAATATCAAGTTTTCAGTTTTTTTTTACTATTTTTTTTTCAATGAATTTTTCTTCGTTCATTTTGCAATAAATAAATATTTTCCTTACTTATATTTACTGTCAATATTTTGGATTGAGTCTCGGGTTAGTTGAAAAGAAAATTATAAAAATTACAATATGGTATCAAGGTATCATCAACAGTGTTACGAACATACACACAAGCTTGGTTGAAATTGCATAAAATTTGATTTTTCCTTTTTCAACAAACTTTTGATGCCCACAACGAGCCTCACTTTTCAAATTACATCTTCCTATAAAAACCGACCTAGTAGCAGGGTAAAATGTTCTGGTTACCGACAAAATTAAATCGAAGCTATACCAAGAAAGGACGCAGCCACATTAACATTGTGAAACGTGACCTCAGATCCATTTCGGGCAGTCCGGCTGAGCACTTTATGGTAGAAACTTTTTTTTTAGTGAGACTATAGCACTGTAGCAAGAGCATTTTTTCCAAATATTATATATTATATTATATTACTATTCAGTTATAAATGTCGATTTTAAAAGTTGGCTGAAGCAGGGACTATTTTTGGGGAAGCAATTTCCCTAATTTTCATAAATTATAGAAAATTTTTCTCAATTTTCCTAGAAACACTTTTTTTTGGAAAAATCTATAAACTTTCGGGAAAATGTGCGAAAAGTTAAATAAATTCCCAAAAATAGTCTCAAAATAGTCAATCAAAAAATTCGGTCAGTGGCTTAAAGTAAGGCTTTAATACTGAATAACGAAAATTTCTGAAAAAAAACATTTTTGGGGGCTGTGCCAATGCGGCAAAGTTTGCTGAGAGTGATTTTTTAATAATTTTACTCAAGAAAAGAGGTGACTAAACCATATTTGACTGTTTTACATTACTTGAACGACCACAATAAAACATAGTATCTGAGTATGGAGATTAAAATTTCAATTTCGTTGACAAAACGTAGCAATTTCAAAAATCTAAATAGCGAACCTCTGATCATTTTGGTGCTAAATAAGTCATTCCGTCACGATCATAAATATTTGTCGAAAAAGATTAGTAGAATCTACTAACCAGCATTCTAACTTCAGTCGGGACGAAGCTACTAACAATTTCAAATGGGTTTAATGGTCAAATAGTTAAAGACTAAGTGATCTATAAATTTTAATAAACGAGATGCGCCAACAGCAAGGATTGAATGTTTCTCTTACAAAATGGCAAGAGAAATGCCTTCAGAATATGCAATTTGTGCCAATAGATATATCTTCCATTGCGTCTATCGGTTATTATTGAGCATCTGATGCCTCTGAAATAAATCCTACGCAACCAATGAACTGTTAATCCAATTCTTTAAAGGAAATTGATTCCACATGTTCTAAATAGCAATGAAGATAAACTCCCAGGTATGGTCTTATGCCACAGCGGAAGACATAATGACTATAACAGCGGATTCAAACGCACTCATTTTCATATTATTTTGACATGAATAATGAAGGCGTTAAAAGAAAAATCGAATGGTTCATTGGCTCTGATATTGTACCTTTAAGCCTCAAAAGCCAAGCGAAGAAAGATGAGTTTATTCAAGGAACTCCAAAAACAGGCAAACGAAGAGAATTTAAATAAGGAACCTCCTCGAAGCAGTCGTCCAACATTCTCATATAAATTCAGTTTTTTATCTTGGTATAAAACCAACTGCGTTACGGATGTTCCATATAAAATAAGGATGTTCCTATGCCTGTTCTCGGAGTGCGTTGCTTTACTACACAAAACTCTGAGTTGAGTTTTAAAATCTATATTCACCACTCCAAAGTACACAGTCTAGACCATTATTTGGGCGATGATTTCGGTAATAATGTGGTATGTAACCAGTTAGGTTTTTAGGATTTTATCGTTCGTTCACTTTGCATACAAATTTTGAAATCCCATTTTGCCGTGAGACAAGTTGTCAGGTGAATGTAAAATAGGAAAAAATATTTTTTTGGGTGTCAAATTAAAGGAACATCCATTTTTATAGCAATAATCTGTTCAACGATGCTGTGTGTTGTTCATGCAATAAATAAATAAAAAATTTAAAAAAGAAAAATCATCAACCTGAACAGAAACTCCTACACAGCATAAATTACATCCTTACACACTAACAATATTCTTAAAAACAAAATTAAAGACAAAAATTACACTTGTAAATATCACTAATATCCAAACTAGACGAATAAGATGCGCGCTAGTTAAAAAATATTTTTTTCCTCCGCTCTTCCCCCGACTAAAAAAACGTTTTCCTCTCCTAAAACAAAGTCGGAACAAAGGACAATAATCTTCAGCAGAATTTTTCATTTTCCTTAATTTTTTGTGGACAAAAATTTGTTTTTCATTTTTCGTTAAGTTTTTCGATTCGACTACAGTGTAGACTCTGAACTCTGCGAAATGATTATGTGCTGATTCTGAATTTGCAAATTATAACAAAAATTCTCGGACAAATACGTAACGACACATCGACAAAATAATTTCGACAACATATTCGAAAAACTTAATTGCACACAGCCTGCACGGCTAGCATTTAGATGAGAATTAGGCTTTCCCTCTCTCACCCTCAAAAAATTCTGACGATAAGGTCAGGTCCAGTAAAACTTTTATTGGGTCCACCCGCTCTAAATATTCATTTTGTAGTTCCTGTTGCACCCAATATAATAGATTACGAGTTGCAATACCGAAACCTCAAAACTTCTTATAAAGTTGTATGGACCAAAGGATTGCAAATAATCTTATTGGCAATAATTGGTTTTCATAAGAAAGCGCTTCGGTCCAGACGATTCTTACCAAAATCTAAAACTATACTCGCGACACCCTTATTGGAATTTCTATAGACGCAATCGAACTCAATGTACTATGACTCAATTGCATAGCCTATTTTAGTGAATGTTCTTAAAGAATCTTGGGAATTTCCTGGAATTTTTGGAATTTCAATCCAAAAAAATTGCAATAGCCTAAAATAGGTCAAAGTAGGACGTCGACTACACGGGGAGTTACAATAATTTTGTGGAGACGAGGTGCTAATCATCTGACATATAACGAAACGAAACGGATGTTGCTTCCAACATTAGACAATAGTTTTAACAAACGAAGTAACAGATTTCCAAAGGATTTCTTCTCAGTTTTCAAGGATTTTCTACGTTTGATTTGATTTTCTGAAGTCTTTTATAAGGGATTTTCTTTGATTTTGTGGATTTATTTGTGTACTTTCTTTAGATTTTCTATGAATTTGAGAATTTTCTATCGTAAAATTTTGAAGAATTTTAATTTGACTGACAATCTATCTATATTTGCCCCTAGGATTTTCCTACAAGGCTTTGAGGATTTTCTGTAGTTTTCTGAGGATTTTTTTTTTCGATTTTGAGGATTTTTTAATTTTCAAAGGATTTTCTTTTGACTGGCAAAAAAATATCTGCCCTCGAATCTAGCTCTGACGAGATTTTTAGGCTTTGTGCTATAGTAAGTAATTGAATTTTGCATAATCTTAGGCGAAATCTGTTTAGCAGAAAAATCATTTTGAATTGAAACTCAGGCAAGTATGTGCAATAAAGTAGTCTCACTGTTGCATTTAGAGATTTTCTGATATTTTTGTGAAATGGCACAATTTAGTTGATTATGAACACAAACAACGGAACTGAAATTAAAATATTTGTTTTCTATTTCTCACTATTTTACGTCAAAATCAAATACACTTCAACTGAGCAAATGAAATTCTTCGTTTTACTGGTTTTCATATCTCCAAAAAAAAAATATTTGCAGAAAATGTAGGCCATTTACGTATGTTTGTAACTGATTGGAAAAGCGACCATTTACGTTCGCGCACTTTGTTTTGTTTTTATTTTATTTTTCTTTAATTCATTTTATTAGTTTTCTTTGGCAGTTGTTTCCAATTTGCATGGTATATGCATTTATACGTTGAACGTTCCGTTTATTCCACATAAAATCACACGGTCAGCGCACAACAAAAGCCAAAAATTTTTGTATTTTTGAAAAAAGCTTTGCTATGAACATATTTCGTTTTTCTTTCTTCCTGTTTTTCTTTTAATCTTCTTCTTCTTTAAGAGCAATGGACCCTTTGCAAATTTTTAGCCTACATTTAGGCGGAAAAATATTCGTTTTTTAATGATTTCTCTGAACAAAAATATTTTTTGATAAAGGAAAAGCAAAAATGCGTTACTTTTGAAGGAAAAATTGGTTTGTGGGTGATATTTTATCCCACTTGGAGAAACCTTTTCAGGTTGTTTAAATTTGTCCTCACGTTTCTCCTAGTGGGATAAGTTATCACAACAAACTAATTTTTCCGTTAAAAGTAAAATGTTTTTGCGTGGTTTAACGGTTCAAAAAACGAAAATTTTTCGCCTAAATGTAGGCTACAAATTTGCAAAGGGTCCATAGCTCTGAAAGAAGAAAAAATTAATTTTCTTTTTTTTTGTCTTATTTTATCAAAAATAATCGAGAAACTATGAAAAACTTCTAAAACACAATCTGATTCCATTAAATTCTTGGAATTTAAACAAACAAAAAAATTCTCTTTTCTGTTCCTTAAACATACAATTCATTTTTTTGTGATTTTTATAAAATCTAAATTCAAATTTTCTTCTTGGACAAATATTTTGTTGTTGTTTTACCTAATTTGCTTGAATAAACATTTCCATTTCATAAACGAAAAAACTTTAAAAAAAAAATCTTTAAATTTAAATTTAACTAAATGTCGTCGAATGACTCGTAAATAAATGGAAAAAATGTAACGAAATGTATAGGAATCAATACATTGGGAACAATTGTATTTAAAACATATCTGGACAAAAATAGACTCGAATTGGCAAAATATTGATTTTCACGCGAATGACACATTGTGGCACAATGAAACAGACTTTTACTGTACTAGGGAGGTAATGTGGCCGTTCCATCCCTAGGGAAAATCCTTTACCTCACTTGCATATCTTGTATCCAGATGAGTAAAAGTATCCGAAGGTTTCAGTCCGACTTCCCTGATACAGTAATCTACTATTATTGTCTGCCCTATGCAGCCTTTCGTAGCATCCAAACTCGAAATGAAAACTCACGATTTCGTCTGTCGGCTACGCCTCAGATCGACACAAAATACACAAGAAAGTACTACTTTTCATCGTCGTATATCCTAGTCACGTGAAAGTCGTATTACATGCTGAGGGTGTCGAAAGGAGTGTATGAATGACGAAAAATACGACTAACGATTGATTGAATGACAGTTACGGTTTTCGAAGCAGCAGCATGTGAAAATATTTTCATTTCAAAGAACGTCTGACTTTGGTGACAGTAGAGGTGTGCAGACCGAAAAAGAATTTAAAGTTGAACAAGTGAACAGCTACGACTTTAAGTCATACTTATAGTCAAGTGCCCAACGTCATTTTGAGTCTCTCAACTTGCCAGGCACGCCCAACCCGTTAACATTTTTATTGTCAATTCCAATTTCTAAGATGTGAAGTTGCCAAATATTTCCGCTAGGCCTACCATCGTCTAAGCCCATCTGGTGCTAAAAAACAAAGGTCCTAAAACAAATGTTTTTCGTATCGGACACTAGAACAATTTGGCATAGGTTTCCAATCGTGGTATTATGTGGGATTCAAACTGTCGTTGGGCATTTGTCTATTACCGGGCTACTCAAACGTTTTTACACCCAAACCGGTTAGCAGTTCAGTAATGAAGTCTATGAAAAAAGTCAGTTGTGTACATGAAACCACTCCGGGCAGACTTTCCAAGAATCATGTTCAGGTTTTTGCTTTTCAAGGAACTTGAGATTGACATGAATCAGATGCAAGTCATTTTCAGATTCAGGTCTATGGTTGACCGGTCCCAAAACTTAAGAAGACTGACAATGAAAACTGGTATCAAACGAGTGAATTACTACTTGAAAATACATTGTGGTTGTTAGGCTTGTTGGGTGACGTGTTCCCTAAAAATATTTGGATTTCCCAGTCCGAGCCTAGTGACCATTCGTCCAACATAACCTCAAAATGATTTTTCAAATCTCCTCTCAAATCCCAAAACTTTCTGCCAAAGTCGCGTGAAAAATGTATTTCATTCCAATGATTCCAATGCATTTCAAACGAAGACGAAAAAAAAACCTTCCCGTCCCCAATGGACTGATCCCGTTTTAACTGATCCAAAATTCCTTGCTGTGAATTTAGAATGATAACAAAAAGTGAAATTCAACATCAAAATTAATTAATTTAGAATTGATTGCAAACAAGTGTGTCGATGTAACACAACGAGGACATTATAGAGTGTTGATGGACAAACATTTTTTTGTAACTTCTTTAGTCAGTTGGGTTTTGTTTCTTAGTCTTACTCTACGGACGCGATAAATAATTTTTTTTGTTTTGTTTCCTTTTCTGGATTTTCATTTTTTTTGGTTGTGGAATTGATTTTCGGTTCATCCTTCTGTTTTGGAGTTTTTCTTGCTCTTAATCCCGACGAGACAATTTCATTTATTGGTTCATAGTCTCGTCGGCTATGGTGCAGAAAAACTAATTGTTGATCGTCCTTGCTGTGGATATAGACGGACCGAACAGCTTCGTTTCTACTGAATCACACATTTATCCTTGGCTGTTATGTCGACGTGCTCCAAGTCACGTTCAATTTCGTCGTCATCTTCAATACTATTCGGCAAGCATAAAACCAAAAATGTATTTCTAAAGAGACAAGTGACTGAAAACGAAAGACTTACGCTTGTTCCTGACTGTGCAAATGTTGTACCAATTCATTACGCTTGTCAACGATAGCCACTAGTTCAGCCAGCAGTAACGTTTCACGTTCTCTTTGTGCTTCCGACTTACGCCAATCTTCAACGGATAGAGCTGCTCTTAATTCGCGATTAAGAAGAGCGTATTTGCGTTCAAGATCGTTTTCTTGTTCCCTGCGGAAATTATTAAAAAGATTTGAATGAGTCATTAGTGAAAAAGAGGAAGCGAAATTTGGTGGCGTTCCATGGCGATCTTCTTTGATTAGAGCACATTTTTCACAATCCCTTCCAACCCACTGTCTGTAATTTTTGTGGAATGTCTGGATACGACAAAATTGCCTCGTTTTTGGATAGATTTTTGGATGAACTGTGCTAAATAGAAGTGAGAAGGCTGTCCGAAAATAGTCGAAAAAAACCCTAGTCAAACCACGTATACTTCACAGACTTCACTGGAAACGACACAGAGGGAAAGTCAGTATGGTGGGCCATATTTGACGGGGTGCCACTAGTTCACTTCAATCGCCAATTTTGGTTTTATTCTTAACTCGACACTAGGCAACACAGTCTTTGTACACAAATAACCGCATAGTACGTTGAATCGGTCTCGTTACTACTACAACACCAATAACTTTCAAAACTGTTGCGTTTTCTCAACTTTTTTTTTTGTAAAACGGGTGCAGTGGAACCACAGACGTCATTGAGACCAACGGATGCATACGGATTGCCGGTTGCTGGTTTAAGAAACTCCGGAAGTCCATTTTCCGGACAGCTTAGAGTGCAAGGTGTCGGGATCACAAGAAAAATGGAAAGAATCAGTCGTACCAGGACTCACGTCTAGTTTTATAGGTAAATCAGTTGTATCGAGTACGCAATTATTGACTGCTTTCACGGCGAGAATGTAGTTCAATGCTGTGTCCTTTGGAACTTCCGAATTGGAAGGCTGTACACGTCGGGATTAGGTAAAGTAATATCGGTTCGATTAGCTTGGGGGTTTTGAAGAATACGACTCGCTGACTTCTAACACTAATTAGACGTTCAAGAACGTTATAGGGGTATCAACGGGCTTTCGGGCTATCGGGGTTAAAAAGTAGTTAAATACAGATTGGGTTCGGTTCGGGCGGGTTTCAGTTTTTGATTCGGCTTTTCAATACTCACAATATATTTAACTGCATCTGTCGCCGCAGCAATGCATTTTTCTTGTTGACTAGAGTGAACCATTGCGACAGTAGTTGCTCTTCTGTCTCATCTGGATCTGGAAACAATAAACAATCGATTATTATCGTCCCATCAACAATCCGTGTTCGGGTTGCCAAATTTACTATCGATTATGCCTCCCATAACACTGCGCAGCTTCTTCTCCAGTGCGCTGGCCTTCAAATCAATGGATTCTTGTTCACGCTCGAGCGCTTCCAATTCACTTTCGATGTAGGACATTTGATCCAACTAAAAGGGAAAATCGAAACGTACAATTTTCAAAAATCGTTTTAAATCCGCGCCGATGCATCAGCCCATTTTCCGAGGCGGCTGATATTTATAACTCTAAATGCTATGCATGCTAACAACATATGTATTGATCTATGTACAGAATTGAATGAGATGAAATCTCCTACCTTCTTTTCCCGTTGCGGTGAGATTCTGTCTAAAACCGAATTGAAACTTTGCAACGGCGAATTGCCGTTCCTTTCATTCCGTTTGCTCGGACTGGTTCGTTTATTGTTGTCCGATTCGTTCAGGCCATTTTTGATCATATCCCGTGGCGGTGTTATTCGCGGCGAATTCGATTGTTTCACCGGCGAACCGTCTTTGTTGGTCGGCCGGGGGAAGAATCCATCGGTCGTGTTAATCGGCGATATTGTACGTTCGGGAGACAATGTTATCCTGTGAGTGATCAGTTTGATCGGAGATGTGGGCGATTCGATGTTGTGTGATTTGGCACGGGTTTCGGCGATTAGGCGTCGGGCATGTTCACGGAGACGAGCCTGACGCTCTTCCTGTATTTTTTTTTGTTGTTCGTGTGATTCGTCGGATGTATGTACAGAATACAGAAACAGTGTTGAAATTGATGGACGAGATGACACGAATGATGAAACAAAGGAGGGCGGAAATAAAATGCAAAAAAAAATTTTTTTTTTGTTACAAAACCAAACAAAATCAACTGAAAATCTTGTGTTATTTACATCTAAATCTGCTTTGCCGTTATCAAGCGCTGCATTGCTCTTATTATTAAGACGTTCCATCATAGCCTTGGCTTTTGCGCTCATTTCTTTGTGACGTGAAAGCAATTTCTAAAACAAAAAATTTAAAGAAAAACACAGCAAACTCAAAAACGATTCTAAAATTTTGATGTCATGATTAGACAGAGAGCAGGAACTACTCTTTGGGAAAACATTTTCTTCCATTTTCTAAAAATTTTCTACATTTTTCCGAAATTTGAGGAAAGGAAAAAAAATCTGGAAAAATTAAGGAAAATTCAAGAAAATGTCGGAAAATGTTTTCCCAAAAATAGTCCCTGCTGCAGAGCTATAAAAGTTATGAAGAAAATATAGAATTAATCTCAGACTAATGCACAAGAGCACAAATTGGAAGTCCGAAAAACGAATTTTGCTACATTAGGAACAGTCGAATATGTTTTATCGACACAGTCCGCTAGTCAGCATAAACTATCTATCTGAAGACATTTCTACGTATAAACACTACTACAATATCTAGCGGATGCTCTAATAGCTCTATGACACTGAATGTGATCGCCTGAACGACAAATGCATTGAATCGAAGAGAGAACGAAAGGCACATCAAACAGGAAGTGATAAACGGCTTGAATTCGAGTTCAGGTCGAGATCATGTAATTTTTCTATCGTTTCCCTTTTTCATGTTCGTGGTTAGGAAAGACTCGTCTCGTTAAAGATGAATTAATAGGACTGATACCACGACAACTTAGAACAAAATTAGACATTTAGGGACAAGGGTTCAAGATGCGGATTGAGTTACAGCTATATTGTCCTGTGTAGATCGCTTGGATCCCTTATTAGGCTTGGAAAAATCATTTCGTTTTCGGAGCTAGAGGCCGTGAAGTTAACATCTGTATCTGTAAGAAGGGGGCCAAAATCATTTTCGCCTCATAACTCGAAGAAATGAAGAACAATTTTAAAAGTTTCTTTTTCTTTAGGTCTGTTGTTCCTTAAAATACGTTTGAGTATACACACTATGAGGTCCATATTGCATTGCCAATATCTCCGGCAAAACAAAATCGTCATTTTAATTGAGTGCCGGTCAGCAGTGACAATGTTCCTTGACCATACAATGCATGGTAGGAAAGCTTAGCCTCTGTAGCATCATAACCGCATCATAATACCAGGATACATGGTTTTTGGTGAGTTGCTTTGTCAAGGTGGAGACAGTTTTAGAAGTTCAAATTCCCGTCATGTGCAGTGCAACGTTTCCAAGTATGATACTACAGAGACTAGGTTGTCCTACCATACACGCCATGTCTCGAAACATTTTCATTGCAGCCGGTCAAGGGGCTCATGAAAATTACGATTTTTCCAAAATTACGTGGCGAGTGACGAGAACGCCAAATGTAATCTCTCCGGGACAATATGAGTCAATGTTTTGGTCAACGTTTTTTGTACCTTAAGACCCCTTTTACAAGAAATATTGCCTCAAGTTCGGACTATAAGGTATCTGGTCCAAAACAAGAATGCAGGTGCTATTTGCACCCGTGTACAAACAGCATACAGTACACTAGTTACACAAGGTAGTAAATGGTAGATTCAAGTTGCATGTGATGGAACACTCAATTGTTTTCTCAGTTGGTACAATGAAAAGTGTGTTGCCGTGTGGGTACAAATAGTCTTTCATAGACTGGCACAAATAGTGTGTTTTAGGCTATTTGCACCCGAGTGCAAATGATAATTTTTTAGACTATTTGCACCTGTGTGTAAATAGTCAATTCGGAATGTGTGATACAAGGCTTGTCTTTCTTTGAGACATCAATAGTATAGTTAGTGCCAAGGATACCGAGTTCGAGGTGATTACGCATCCGCAATTATTCATCAATAGTGTCTATGGACTACCACAATATCCAAGGTAGTTCTAATAGGTAGCCACACTGGCAACACACATCATTACGTCATAGCCACGACTTACTGCTCCATCTATGATCAACAAATGGAAGCTCATTCATACTAGATTTCAAGTCGAATTGAATGGATTTCATTAGAATAAATGAGTACGCACAACAGGCCCATTTGAGGGCAAGGTGCAGGGTTCGTCCCGATCAAGCAATCCAAACCCTAGTGCCTAATTACGTATACTAAGCGGCAATTTCAACTAACGTTGGTATTCGCACGGTGGGGACATTGTGTGCAACATGATTCGAAGACATGAAATTGTACAAATCAAGATTGAATGGGGAATACTACACGCTACGTTGGTTACGCTCCGCATAATTCGTTTTTTTTTCTACTGATGAAGGAATGACCAACAATTTCTCTTACAATTTGTGATAATGACACAACAATTACGGGGAGGATCAAAAATAATCAAAATAAGAACGAAAATCGAACGAAAATCTCCACTGAACAAGTCAAATCAAACTTACATTGGCTGTTATTGGATCAATGGTCGGTGTTGACGATTCCACAACATCCCTATTGGAACTGTTCTTCGATTCGTCTTGCACCGCCGACGAGAAATTCGGTTTATCGTCCTCATCGTCATCGGAACCGAACGGGTCGGTCAATTCACGCCGTGTCATCAGCATTGGTTTCTCCTTCGGAACGGCATCATTGCCGACTGGTGTAGGTACAACGGTATTTCGTTCTTTGCTCGGTGACAGAACCTTGCCCAGCAAATGCTTCGAACCGGAAAGTATGAGATTTTTGACGTCCCGTTTTTCCGTCGGTGATTTCTGGCCACCGTCATCGTCGTCGATAGAAATTTGGTGATTCAGTTGAAGTTTCAGATGGTCCAGTTTCATTACGTTATGCGAGGGCAGGTTATCCGTTTTGTAGTTTCCGATAATGTATGACGACTCGTCAGACGTGCTGCCGATCTGTTCGATTTGCAGTTGATGGCCGGTGAAGTGAGCTCTCAACTGATAGAGATATGTCATGACGGCAAGTTTGTCGGGAACTGCTAATAGGCTCATATCACGAGGTTCAATTACGCGAGGAATTCCTAACGTTTCGGCCGCATCGAAAGCCGTTCGACAATTCGAAACGACATCGTGCGGTGAAAGAGAATCCATGTCACTAGAAATAAACAATTTTTTTTTGTCATTACCTCAGCTCAAGCGGAACCAGCGGCAGGGACTTACATTAAATCAGGTCGAAACGAATGTATCACAGCACAGAAAGCCATTCCATTTCTCCAACTTGTCGTTAAATTAGTTACTTTGACGCCGGGATAGTCCCGTGTCACATCCTTGCACCATTCCAGTAAATCTTGCCCTGGTGTCCGGTCTTTCGTGGCAGTCTTCCCCACAACTTTATTTGCATTCAAATTCTCCGGTTGATTGTCGTAATTCTTCTTCAAATTCAGTGGCTGCAGTTCCATTCGTATCCTATCGCGATTTTCATTTGTCAGTACTGCAGCCGGTGCATCTCGACCATTCGTTTCTTTAATTTCTTTCTTGTCGTTCAGTAGCAGCTGTGATTTCTCCAAATTTTTGAAATTTTTCTGTGTCTCCAGTGTAGGTTCCTTTTTCAGACTTTGTTGCTCACGTTGGTCGACAATTGAAATGGGTTTCTCCTCGACCTTTTCAATGACGACCTCTGTGGCTGTAGGTTTCGTTTCAATTTTTATTGGTTGGAATTGACTTCGAATGGGAACGGTAGCAAATGGAGTGGCCGTCGGTTCGTTCGTTGTTACGGCTGATTGAATGGCGGAGGTCTTCATTTCACTTTTCGGCGAAACTGTTTGTGCGAACCGATCGTTGTCCAGTTCGGGATAGTAAGGGTTTTCACAGATTGGCGTTGGGTCTTCGGTCAGTGATGGAACTGTAAAGAAAGTTTCAATTTCAAGGTAGCTGTTCCAATCTTTCAATCTTGAATTATACTGACCACTCATCGGTGTAGCTAATTCTGATCCAGTCAAGCTGTTCGTAAGTTGTTCCAGTTGAGCCGTGAAGTCTAACACATGCTCCGATATATCTCCGGTGCTTTCTAAATCTGTAAATTCTTCCAGATCGTCTAGTGGTGCAATGTCTGAATTATTATTGACTGACATCAGTGACACAACACTTTGCATGTCCTCGTCACTGAAACGGAGAGGCAAAAATGATGAAAAAACGGAAAATTTTAGTAAAAATGCTATAATCTTACGTGGCTTTTCCTTCTCTTAAAAATACACAACTTAAGGTAAGTTCTAAGTCTGCGGACGTAATTTTTCGGGTTACTGGTTTCAGGCTAAGCGTAAATGATTGTTGGGTAGGTAATTCACTAGCATATTTCCGCATGTTTATGCTTGCTGATGCGATCACTCGTTTCTTTCCCATTGTCGAAATCTGTGAACAATAAGAAGAGAAAAAGGTAATATCTATCAAACGTCCTGTGGGGTACCTTCTGAACACCGGCTCAGGATAATAAAAACAATTGATGCAGAGACTGATGCTGTGTTTCGTGCAATACATTTATCGCTGTTCTAGTCATGTATCAAACAGTGAGAGTAGCCCTAGTTTATGTCTTGTTAACCACACATCTTAAAAACTTTGAATTGAAGTCAAAATGAACGTGTTGGAACCAAATGAAGAATCGAATTGAAAAGTAATTTTTTTTTTGGTGGGTTGGTCGTGCCTGACAAATCAAATTTTCGAATTTTCAACTTGTCAGGCATATCCATCCCCCGAAAGAATTTTTTTTTTCATTTCCATTCTTTATCATGCTCCAATATCTTCATTTTTACTCCAATTTGGATCTCTCAGGTTTCAAACTGTGGCCTTATAAGTACCGTGGGGCACTGGTCTAACAGTTCATGTACAAATCAATCTCTTAAAAGGCCTTGGTATGGGGCCATATTGTATGCTACCTCAGACGAAAAAGATTTGTTTTACTGGCACTTTCGTTTGTGAGAAACAAGGGTAAGCCTAGTGTCCATCTCAGTCGTCCCTATCGTATAGGCATCAAACTACCGTCAAAATGAAGGTATTGGTGCCGCAAAAGGAATTGGAAGGTAGGAAAGGACCTACGCCGCCAATGGGCCTGTCAGCGTATCCACATTACAGAGAGATTTTACAATTATGAATTGTAAATCATATGATTGATCTATTAGAACATAGGTGTCGATAGTAGTTGATATTTTAGAATTATACGATTTTGACTTATGACCAGGTGAGGGTGCCTACATCGCAATGAGAACATTGTCGATAGTAAATACCTTCACCTGGCCTTATGTATGAGAACTTGAGAATCTTGATCTTTTTTTAGAGACCTATTACTATCGATAGAGCTGACTAAGTGTAAACGGGCTGACATGATGTATACATCAGGTCTGTATAAAATCCGCCTTGCGTTAGGCATTTGCATAAAATCCGCTTTGCGTTAGGCATTTCAAATCTAATTTTTGTAAACTGAAATGAATGTCATTGTAAAGGGTATTTGTTGGCCTCTATTAGCTCGATTTTGCACTAGTTTTTGTCTATTTAATCGCGAACAAAATGTAATTCGTCGTCTTTAAATTCATATACGCCTACGGGCGAGCGAATATATGGGGTTGAGTTAGTACGTTAAATAAATGGTAAAATCACAAAGCATTCAATTTGGATTTTATTCAAGGTCTGCGAGAGCCTATTTTTGAGAAATTGTTTTCTTGATTTTCTTCATTTTATCGAATTTTCCGTCAGAACATACATCTTTCGTATGGGGTATTGTAATAAGTGGTAAGTTTCAAACCAATGTCTCATGAGTGGCTGCAATACACTCTTTAGCATCCTAACTAGCTTGTAACTACCCTTATTAAGGTGGTAAAAATTCAACGCAGCCTTTGTATTTTAAGACGAATCTACACATGGTTAAATTGTTGCCTACTTTTCGGGAAAAAATTATTATTATTTTGATGATAATTTTGGACTCGCATTCTTTTTGGAAAAAGTACGACCATCGTTTGGTGTTAAAATGTGTTAGCTTTCAGGAAAAATTAAATAAATGCTTGTGGCGATGTAACCTAACTCCGATAAAACTCAAAATATGTGAGAAATATATTTAGAAAACTGGCGTTGATACGGGGAAGAAATATGGCATGGAGGAGATTCTCTTCATGATAGCGCACTTGCATCAAAATACACCGGAAATGGTTTTTTGTTAAGACATTTTTAATCAAAGCTTCGTACACAGATTTTTTGTTTACTTTAAAAATAATTTTGTTTTCCCCTTGTTATCATCAATCATATCATGGTTTTCTGCATATGATGCAAGTACAAAGCATTAAATAAACTTAAAACATTTTTTAGCGTACAATATGAAGATGATGATGGTTTTTATATAATAATATCAAGTTTTCAGTTTTTTTTTACTATTTTTTTTTCAATGAATTTTTCTTCGTTCATTTTGCAATAAATAAATATTTTCCTTACTTATATTTACTGTCAATATTTTGGATTGAGTCTCGGGTTAGTTGAAAAGAAAATTATAAAAATTACAATATGGTATCAAGGTATCATCAACAGTGTTACGAACATACACACAAGCTTGGTTGAAATTGCATAAAATTTGATTTTTCCTTTTTCAACAAACTTTTGATGCCCACAACGAGCCTCACTTTTCAAATTACATCTTCCTATAAAAACCGACCTAGTAGCAGGGTAAAATGTTTTGGTTACCGACAAAATTAAATCGAAGCTATACCAAGAAAGGACGCAGCCACATTAACATTGTGAAACGTGACCTCAGATCCATTTTGGGCAGTCCGTCTGAGCACTTTATGGTATAAACTTTTTTTTTAGTGAGACTATAGCACTGTAGCAAGAGCATTTTTTCCAAATTTTATATATTATATTATATTACTATTCAGTTATAAATGTCGATTTTAAAAGTTGGCTGAAGCAGGGACTATTTTTGGGGAAGCAATTTCCCTAATTTTCATAAATTATAGAAAATTTTTCTCAATTTTCCTAGAAACACTTTTTTTTGGAAAAATCTATAAACTTTCGGGAAAATGTGCGAAAAGTTAAATAAATTCCCAAAAATAGTCTCAAAATAGTCAATCAAAAAATTCGGTCAGTGGCTTAAAGTAAGGCTTTAATACTGAATAACGAAAATTTCTGAAAAAAGAACATTTTTGGGGGCTGTGCCAATGCGGCAAAGTTTGCTGAGAGTGATTTTTTAATAATTTTACACAAGAAAAGAGGTGACTAAACCATATTTGACTGTTTTACATAACTTGAACGACCACAATAAAACATAGTATCTGAGTATGGAGATTAAAATTTCAATTTCGTTGACAAAACGTAGCAATTTCAAAAATCTAAATAGCGAACCTCTGATCATTTTGGTGCTAAATAAGTCATTCCGTCACGATCATAAATATTTGTCGAAAAAGATTAGTAGAATCTACTAACCAGCATTCTAACTTCAGTCGGGACGAAGCTACTAACAATTTCAAATGGGTTTAATGGTCAAATAGTTAAAGACTAAGTGATCTATAAATTTTAATAAACGAGATGCGCCAACAGCAAGGATTGAATGTTTCTCTTACAAAATGGCAAGAGAAATGCCTTCAGAATATGAAATTTGTGCCAATAGATATATCTTCCATTGCGTCTATCGGTTATTATTGCGCATCTGATGCCTCTGAAATAAATCCTACGCAACCAATGAACTGTTAATCCAATTCTTTAAAGGAAATTGATTCCACATGTCCTAAATAGCAATGAAGATAAACTCCCAGGTATGGTCTTATGCCACAGCGGAAGACATAATGACTATAACAGCGGATTCAAACGCACTCATTTTCATATTATTTTGACATGAATAATGAAGGCGTTAAAAGAAAAATCGAATGGTTCATTGGCTCTGATATTGTACCTTTAAGCCTCAAAAGCCAAGCGAAGAAAGATGAGTTTATTCAAGGAACTCCAAAAACAGGCAAACGAAGAGAATTTAAATAAGGAACCTCCTCGAAGCAGTCGTCCAACATTCTCATATAAATTCAGTTTTTTATCTTGGTATAAAACCAACTGCGTTACGGATGTTCCATATAAAATAAGGATGTTCCTATGCCTGTTCTCGGAGTGCGTTGCTTTACTACACAAAACTCTGAGTTGAGTTTTAAAATCTATATTCACCACTCCAAAGTACACAGTCTAGACCATTATTTGGGCGATGATTTCGGTAATAATGTGGTATGTAACCAGTTAGGTTTTTAGGATTTTATCGTTCGTTCACTTTGCATACAAATTTTGAAATCCCATTTTGCCGTGAGACAAGTTGTCAGGTGAATGTAAAATAGGAAAAAATATTTTTTTGGGTGTCAAATTAAAGGAACATCCATTTTTATAGCAATAATCTGTTCAACGATGCTGTGTGTTGTTCATGCAATAAATAAATAAAAAATTTAAAAAAGAAAAATCATCAACCTGAACAGAAACTCCTACACAGCATAAATTACATCCTTACACACTAACAATATTCTTAAAAACAAAATTAAAGACAAAAATTACACTTGTAAATATCACTAATATCCAAACTAGACGAATAAGATGCGCGCTAGTTAAAAAATATTTTTTTCCTCCGCTCTTCCCCCGACTAAAAAAACGTTTTCCTCTCCTAAAACAAAGTCGGAACAAAGGACAATAATCTTCAGCAGAATTTTTCATTTTCCTTAATTTTTTGTGGACAAAAATTTGTTTTTCATTTTTCGTTAAGTTTTTCGATTCGACTACAGTGTAGACTCTGAACTCTGCGAAATGATTATGTGCTGATTCTGAATTTGCAAATTATAACAAAAATTCTCGGACAAATACGTAACGACACATCGACAAAATAATTTCGACAACATATTCGAAAAACTTAATTGCACACAGCCTGCACGGCTAGCATTTAGATGAGAATTAGGCTTTCCCTCTCTCACCCTCAAAAAATTCTGACGATAAGGTCAGGTCCAGTAAAACTTTTATTGGGTCCACCCGCTCTAAATATTCATTTTGTAGTTCCTGTTGCACCCAATATAATAGATTACGAGTTGCAACACCGAAACCTCAAAACTTGTTGTATGGACCAAAGGATTGCAAATAATCTTATTGGCAATAATTGGTTTTCATAAGAAAGCGCTTCGGTCCAGACGAAATCTAAAATCTAAAACTATACTCGCGACACCCTTATTGGAATTTCTATAGACGCAATGGAACTCAATGTACTATGACTCAATTGCATAGCCTATTTTAGTGAATGTTCTTAAAGAATCTTGGGAATTTCCTGGAATTTTTGGAATTTCAATCCAAAAAAATTGCAATAGCCTAAAATAGGTCAAAGTAGGACGTCGACTACACGGGGAGTTACAATAATTTTGTGGAGAACGAGGTGCTAATCATCTGACATATGACGAAACGAAACGGATGATAAACGCTCATGCTAAAACAATGTAAACGAAGCAATTAAGTGAAACGGATGTTGCTTCCAACATTAGACAATAGTTTTAACAAACGAAGTAACAGATTTCCAAAGGATTTCTTCTCAGTTTTCAAGGATTTTCTACGTTTGATTTGATTTTCTGAAGTCTTTTATAAGGGATTTTCTTTGATTTTGTGGATTTATTTGTGTACTTTCTTTATGAATTTGAGAATTTTCTATCGTAAAATTTTGAAGAATTTTAATTTGACTGACAATCTATCTATATTTGCCCCTAGAATTTTCCTACAAGGCTTTGAGGATTTTCTGTAGTTTTCTGAGGATTTTTTTTTCGATTTTGAGGATTTTTTAAGTTTCAAAGGATTTTCTTTTGACTGGCAAAAAAATATCTGCCCTCGAATCTAGCTCTGACGAGATTTTTAGGCTTTGTGCTATAGTAAGTAATTGAAGGCAAGTATGTGCAATAAAGTAGTCTCACTGTTGCATTTAGAGATTTTCTGATATTTTTGTGAAATGGCACAATTTAGTTGATTATGAACACAAACAACGGAACTGAAATTAAAATATTTGTTTTCTATTTCTCACTATTTTACGTCAAAATCAAATACACTTCAACTGAGCAAATGAAATTCTTCGTTTTACTGGTTTTCATATCTCCAAAAAAAAAAATATTTGCAGAAAATGTAGGCCATTTACGTATGTTTGTAACTGATTGGAAAAGCGACCATTTACGTTCGCGCACTTTGTTTTGTTTTTATTTTATTTTTCTTTAATTCATTTTATTAGTTTTCTTTGGCAGTTGTTTCCAATTTGCATGGTATATGCATTTATACGTTGAACGTTCCGTTTATTCCACATAAAATCACACGGTCAGCGGACAACAAAAGCCAAAATTTTTTGTATTTTTGAAAAAAGCTTTGCTATGAACATATTTCGTTTTTCTTTCTTCCTGTTTTTCTTTTAATCTTCTTCTTCTTTAAGAGTAATGGACCCTTTGCAAATTTTTAGCCTACATTTAGGCGGAAAAATATTCGTTTTTTAATGATTTCTCTGAACAAAAATATTTTTTGATAAAGGAAAAGCAAAAATGCGTTACTTTTGAAGGAAAAATTGGTTTGTGGGTGATATTTTATCCCACTTGGAGAAACCTTTTCAGGTTGTTTAAATTTGTCCTCACGTTTCTCCTAGTGGGATAAGTTATCACAACAAACTAATTTTTCCGTTAAAAGTAAAATGTTTTTGCGTGGTTTAACGGTTCAAAAAACGAAAATTGTTCGCCTAAATGTAGGCTACAAATTTGCAAAGGGTCCATAGCTCTGAAAGAAGAAAAAATTAATTTTCTTTTTTTGTCTTATTTTATCAAAAATAATCGAGAAACTATGAAAAACTTCTAAAACACAATCTGATTCCATTAAATTCTTGGAATTTAAACAAACAAAAAAATTCTCTTTTCTGTTCCTTAAATTTTTTTTTGTGATTTTTATAAAATCTAAATTCAAATTTTCTTCTTGGACAAATATTTTGTTGTTGTTTTACATAATTTGCTTGAATAAACATTTCCATTTCATAAACGAAAAAACTTTAAAAAAAAATCTTTAAATTTTCAAACAACCAAAATTTCCTTTAACTAAATGTCGTCGAATGACTCGTAAATAAATGGAAAAAATGTAACGAAATGTATAGGAATCAATACATTGGGAACAATTGTATTTAAAACATATCTGGACAAAAATAGACTCGAATTGGCAAAATATTGATTTTCACGCACAATGAAACAGACTTTTACTGTACTAGGGAGGTAATGTGGCCATTCCATCCCTAGGGAAAATCCTTTACCTCACTTGCATATCTTGTATCCAGATGAGTAAAAGTATCCGAAGGTTTCAGGCCGACTTCCCTGATACAGTAATCTACTATTATTGTCTGCCCTATGCAGCCTTTCGTAGCATCCAAACTCGAAATGAAAACTCACGATTTCGTCTGTCGGCTACGCCTCAGATCGACACAAAATATACAAGAAAGTAAAGAAAGTTTTCATCGTCGTATATCCTAGTCACGTGAAAGTCGTATTACATGCTGAGGGTGTCGAAAGGAGTGTATGAATGACGAAAAATACGACTAACGATTGATTGAATGACAGTTACGGTTTTCGAAGCAGCAGCATGTGAAAATATTTTCATTTCAAAGAACGTCTGACTTTGGCGACAGTATAGGTGTGCGGACCGAAAAAGAATTTAAAGTTGAACAAGTGAACAGCTACGACTTTAAGTCATACTTATAGTCAAGTGCCCAACGTCATTTTGAGTCTCTCAACTTGCCATGCACGCCCAACCCGTTAACATTTTTATTGTCAATTCCATTGTTCATTTGGCTCCCAATACCTTCACTTTTGCACCAATTTCTAAGATGTGAAGTTGCCAAATATTTCCGCTAGGCCTACCATAGTCTAAGCCCATCTGGTGCTAAAAAACAAAGGTCCTAAAACAAATGTTATTCGTATCGGACACGCTATCGTGGTATTATGTGGGATTCCAACTGTCGTTGGGCATTGGTCTATTACCGGGCTACTCAAACGTTTTTACACCCAAACCGGTTAGCAGTTCAGTAATGAAGTCTATGAAAAAAGTCAGTTATGTACATGAAACCACTCCGGGCAGACCTTCCAAGAATCATGTTCAGGTTTTTGCTTTTCAAGGAACTTGAGATTGACATGAATCAGATGCAAGTCATTTTCAGATTCAGGTCTATGGTTGACCGGTCCCAAATCTTAAGAAGACTGACAATGAAAACTGGTATCAAACGAGTGAATTACTACTTGAAAATACATTGTGGTTGTTAGGCTTGTTGGGTGACGTGTTCCCTAAAAATATTTGGATTTCCCAGTCCGAGCCTAGTGACCGCCATTCGTCCAACATAACCTCAAAATGATTTTTCAAATCTCCTCTCAAATCCCAAAACTTTCTGCCAAAGTCGCGTGAAAAATGTATTTCATTCCAATGATTCCAATGCAATTCAAACGAAGACGAAAAAAAAAACCTTCCCGTCCCCAATGGACTGATCCCGTTTTAACTGATCCAAAATTCCTTGCTGTGAATTTAGAATGATAACAAAAAGTGAAATTCAACATCAAAATTAATTAATTTAGAATTGATTGCAAACAAGTGTGTCGATGTAACACAACGAGGACATTATAGAGTGTTGATGGACAAACATTTTTTTTGTAACTTCTTTAGTCAGTTGGGTTTTGTTTCTTAGTCTTACTCTACGGACGCGATAAATAATTTTTTTTGTTTTGTTTCCTTTTCTGGATTTTCATTTTTTTTGGTTGTGGAATTGATTTTCGGTTCATCCTTCTGTTTTGGAGTTTTTCTTGCTCTTAATCCCGACGAGACAATTTCATTTATTGGTTCATAGTCTCGTCGGCTATGGTGCAGAAAAACTAATTGTTGATCGTCCTTACTGTGGATATAGACGGACCGAACAGCTTCGTTTCTACTGAATCACACATTTATCCTTGGCTGTTATGTCGACGTGCTCCAATTCACGTTCAATTTCGTCGTCATCTTCAATACTATTCGGCAAGCATAAAACCAAAAATGTATTTCTAAAGAGACAAGTGACTGAAAACGAAAGACTTACGCTTGTTCCTGACTGTGCAAATGTTGTACCAATTCATTACGCTTGTCAACGATAGCCACTAGTTCAGCCAGCAGTAACGTTTCACGTTCTCTTTGTGCTTCCGACTTACGCCAATCTTCAACGGATAGAGCTGCTCTTAATTCGCGATTAAGAAGAGCGTATTTGCGTTCAAGATCGTTTTCTTGTTCCCTGCGGAAATTATTAAAAAGATTTGAATGAGTCATTAGTGAAAAAGAGGAAGCGAAATTTGGTGGCGTTCCATGGCGAGCTTCTTTGATTAGAGCACATTTTTCACAATCCCTTCCAACCCACTGTCTGTAATTTTTGTGGAATGTCTGGATACGACAAAATTGCCTCGTTTTTGGATAGATTTTTGGATGAACTGTGCTAAATAGAAGTGAGAAGGCTGTCCGAAAATGGTCGAAAAAAACCCTAGTCAAACCACGTATACTTCACAGACTTCACTGGAAACGACACAGAGGGTGGGCCATATTTGACGGGGTGCCATCACTTCAATCGCCAATTTTGGTTTTATTCTTAACTCGACACTAGGCAACACAGTCTTTGTACACAAATAACCGCATAGTACGTTGAATCGGTCTCGTTACTACTACAACACCAATAACTTTCAAAACTGTTGCGTTTTCTCAACTTTTTTTTTGTAAAACGGGTGCAGTGGAACCACAGACGTCATTGAGACCAACGGATGCATACGGATTGCCGGTTGCTGGTTTAAGAAACTCCGGAAGTCCATTTTCCGGACAGCTTAGAGTGCAAGGTGTCGGGATCACAAGAAAAATGGAAAGAATCAGTCGTACCAGGACTCACGTCTAGTTTTATAGGTAAATCAGTTGTATCGAGTACGCAATTATTGACTGCCCTCACGGCGAGAATGTAGTTCAATGCTGTGTCCTTTGGAACTTCCGAATTGGAAGGCTGTGCACGTCGGGATTAGGTAAAGTAATATCGGTTCGATTAGCTTGGGGGTTTTGAAGAATACGACTCGCTGACTTCTAACACTAATTAGACGTTCAAGAACGTTATAGGGGTATCAACGGGCTTTCGGGCTATCGGGGTTAAAAAGTTAAATACAGATTGGGTTCGGTTCGGGCGGGTTTCAGTTTTTGATTCGGCTTTTCAATACTCACAATATATTTAACTGCATCTGTCGCCGCAGCAATGCATTTTTCTTGTTGACTAGAGTGAACCATTGCGACAGTAGTTGCTCTTCTGTCTCATCTGGATCTGGAAACAATAAACAATCGATTATTATCGTCCCATCAACAATCCGTGTTCGGGTTGCCAAATTTACTATCGATTATGCCTCCCATAACACTGCGCAGTTTCTTCTCCAGTGCGCTGGCCTTCAAATCAATGGATTCTTGTTCACGCTCGAGCGCTTCCAATTCACTTTCGATGTAGGACATTTGATCCAACTAAAGGGGAAAATCGAAACGTAAAATTTTCAAAATTCGTTTTAAATCCGCGCCGATGCGTCAGCCCATTTTCCGAGGCGGCTGATCATTTATAACTCTAAATGCTATGCATGCTAACAACATATATATTGATCTATGTACAGAATTGAATGAGATGAAATCTCCTACCTTCTTTTCCCGTTGCGGTGAGATTCTGTCTAAAACCGAATTGAAACTTTGCAACGGCGAATTGCCGTTCCTTTCATTCCGTTTGCTCGGACTGGTTCGTTTATTGTTGTCCGATTCGTTCAGGCCATTTTTGATCATATCCCGTGGCGGTGTTATTCGCGGCGAATTCGATTGTTTCACCGGCGAACCGTCTTTGTTGGTCGGTCGGGTGAAGAATCCATCGGTCGTGTTAATCGGCGATATTGTACGTTCGGGAGACAATGTTATCCTGTGAGTGATCAGTTTGATCGGAGATGTGGGCGATTCGATGTTGTGTGATTTGGCACGGGTTTCGGCGATTAGGCGTCGGGCATGTTCACGGAGACGAGCCTGACGCTCTTCCTGCATTTTTTTTTGTTGTTCGTGTGATTCGTCGGATGTATGTACAGAATACAGAAACAGTGTTGAAATTGATGGACGAGATGACACGAATGATGAAACAAAGGAGGGCGGAAATAAAATGCAAAAAAAAAGTTTTTTTTGTTACAAAACCAAACAAAATCAACTGAAAATCTTGTGTTATTTACATCTAAATCTGCTTTGCCGTTATCAAGCGCTGCATTGCTCTTATTATTAAGACGTTCCATCATAGCCTTGGCTTTTGCGCTCATTTCTTTGTGACGTGAAAGCAATTTCTAAAACAAAAAATTTAAAGAAAAACACAGCAAACTCAAAAACGATTCTAAAATTTTGATGTCATGATTAGACAGAGAGCAGGAACTACTCTTTGGGAAAACATTTTCTTCCATTTTCTAAAAATTTTCTACATTTTTCCGAAATTTGAAAAGGAAAAAAAATCTGGAAAAATTAAGGAAAATTCAAGAAAATGTCGGAAAATGTTTTCCCAAAAATAGTACCTGCTGCAGAGCTATAAAAGTTATGTAGAAAATATAGAATTAATCTCAGACTAATGCACAAGAGCACAAATTGGAAGTCCGAAAAACGAATTTTGCTACATTAGGAACAGTCGAATATGTTTTATCGACACAGTCCGCTAGTCAGCATAAACTATCTATCTGAAGACATTTCTACGTATAAACACTACTACAATATCTAGCGGATGCTCTAATAGCTCTATGACACTGAATGTGATCGCCTGAACGACAAATGCATTGAGTCGAAGAGAGAACGAAAGGCACATCAAACAGGAAGTGATAAACGGCTTGAATTCGAGTTCAGGTCGAGATCATGTAATTTTTCTATCGTTTCCCTTTTTCATGTTCGTGGTTAGGAAAGACTCGTCTCGTTAAAGATGAATTAATAGGACTGATACCACGACAACTTCGAACAAAATTAGACATTTAGGGACAAGGGTTCAAGATGCGGATTGAGTTACAGCTATATTGTCCTGTGTAGATCGCTTGGATCCCTTAATAGGCTTGGAAAAATCATTTCGTTTTCGGAGCTAGAGGCCGTGAAGTTAACATCTGTATCTGTAAGAAGGGGGCCAAAATCATTTTCGCCTCATAACTCGAAGAAATGAAGAACAATTTTAAAAGTTTCTTTTTCTTTAGGTCTGTTGTTCCTTAAAATACGTTTGAGTATACACACTATGAGGTCCATATTGCATTGCCAATATCTCCGGCAAAACAAAATCGTCATTTTAATTGAGTGCCGGTCAGCAGTGACAATGTTCCTTGACCATACAATGCATGGTAGGAAAGCTTAGCCTCTGTAGCATCATAACCGCATCATAATACCAGGATACATGGTTTTTGGTGAGTTGCTTTGTCAAGGTGGAGACACTTTTAGAAGTTCAAATTCCCGTCATGTGCAGTGCAACGTTTCCAAGTATGATACTACAGAGACTAGGTTGTCCTACCATACACGCCATGTCTCGAAACATTTTCATTGCAGCCGGTCAAGGGGCTAATGAAAATTACGATTTTTCCAAAATTACGTGGCGAGTGACGAGAACGCCAAATGTAATCTCTCCGGGACAATATGAGTCAATGTTTTGGTCAACGTTTTTTGTACCTTAAGACCCCTTTTACAAGAAATATTGCCTCAAGTTCGGACTATAAGGTATCTGGTCCAAAACAAGAATGCAGGTGCTATTTGCACCCGTGTACAAACAGCATACAGTACACTAGTTACACAAGGTAGTAAATGGTAGATTCAAGTTGCATGTGATGGAACACTCAATTGTTTTCTCAGTTGGTACAATGAAAAGTGTGTTGCCGTGTGGGTACAAATAGTCTTTCATAGACTGGCACAAATAGTGTGTTTTAGGCTATTTGCACCCGAATGCAAATGACAATTTTTTAGACTATTTGCACCTGTGTGCAAACAGTCAATTCGGAATGTGTGTGACAAGGCTTGTCTTTCTTTGAGACATCAATAGTATAGTTAGTGCCAAGGATACCGAGTTCGAGGTGATTACGCATCCGCAATTATTCATCAATAGTGTCTATGGACTACCACAATATCCAAGGTAGTTCTAATAGGTAGCCACACTGGCAACACACATCATTACGTCATAGCCACGACTTACTGCTCCATCTATGATCAACAAATGGAAGCTCATTCATACTAGATTTCAAGTCGAATTGAATGGATTTCATTAGAATAAATGAGTACGCACAACAGGCCCATTTGAGGGCAAGGTGCAGGGTTCGTCCCGATCAAGCAATCCAAACCCTAGTGCCTAATTACGTATACTAAGCGGCAATTTCAACTAACGTTGGTATTCGCACGGTGGGGACATTGTGTGCAACATGATTCGAAGACATGAAATTGTACAAATCAAGATTGAATGGGGAATACTACACGCTACGTTGGTTACGCTCCGCATAATTCGTTTTTTTTTCTACTGATGAAGGAATGACCAACAATTTCTCTTACAATTTGTGATAATGACACAACAATTACGGGGAGGATCAAAAATAATCAAAATAAGAACGAAAATCGAACGAAAATCTCCACTGAACAAGTCAAATCAAACTTACATTGGCTGTTATTGGATCAATGGTCGGTGTTGACGATTCCACAACATCCCTATTGGAACTGTTCTTCGATTCGTCTTGCACCGCCGACGAGAAATTCGGTTTATCGTCCTCATCGTCATCGGAACCGAACGGGTCGGTCAATTCACGCCGTGTCATCAGCATTGGTTTCTCCTTCGGAACGGCATCATTGCCGACTGGTGTAGGTACAACGGTATTTCGTTCTTTGCTCGGTGACAGAACCTTGCCCAGCAAATGCTTCGAACCGGAAAGTATGAGATTTTTGACGTCCCGTTTTTCCGTCGGTGATTTCTGGCCACCGTCATCGTCGTCGATAGAAATTTGGTGATTCAGTTGAAGTTTCAGATGGTCCAGTTTCATTACGTTATGCGAGGGCAGGTTATCCGTTTTGTAGTTTCCGATAATGTATGACGACTCGTCAGACGTGCTGCCGATCTGTTCGATTTGCAGTTGATGGCCGGTGAAGTGAGCTCTCAACTGATAGAGATATGTCATGACGGCAAGTTTGTCGGGAACTGCTAATAGGCTCATATCACGAGGTTCAATTACGCGAGGAATTCCTAACGTTTCGGCCGCATCGAAAGCCGTTCGACAATTCGAAACGACATCGTGCGGTGAAAGAGAATCCATGTCACTAGAAATAAACAATTTTTTTTTGTCATTACCTCAGCTCAAGCGGAACCAGCGGCAGGGACTTACATTAAATCAGGTCGAAACGAATGTATCACAGCACAGAAAGCCATTCCATTTCTCCAACTTGTCGTTAAATTAGTTACTTTGACGCCGGGATAGTCCCGTGTCACATCCTTGCACCATTCCAGTAAATCTTGCCCTGGTGTCCGGTCTTTCGTGGCAGTCTTCCCCACAACTTTATTTGCATTCAAATTCTCCGGTTGATTGTCGTAATTCTTCTTCAAATTCAGTGGCTGCAGTTCCATTCGTATCCTATCGCGATTTTCATTTGTCAGTACTGCAGCCGGTGCATCTCGACCATTCGTTTCTTTAATTTCTTTCTTGTCGTTCAGTAGCAGCTGTGATTTCTCCAAATTTTTGAAATTTTTCTGTGTCTCCAGTGTAGGTTCCTTTTTCAGACTTTGTTGCTCACGTTGGTCGACAATTGAAATGGGTTTCTCCTCGACCTTTTCAATGACGACCTCTGTGGCTGTAGGTTTCGTTTCAATTTTTATTGGTTGGAATTGACTTCGAATGGGAACGGTAGCAAATGGAGTGGCCGTCGGTTCGTTCGTTGTTACGGCTGATTGAATGGCGGAGGTCTTCATTTCACTTTTCGGCGAAACTGTTTGTGCGAACCGATCGTTGTCCAGTTCGGGATAGTAAGGGTTTTCACAGATTGGCGTTGGGTCTTCGGTCAGTGATGGAACTGTAAAGAAAGTTTCAATTTCAAGGTAGCTGTTCCAATCTTTCAATCTTGAATTATACTGACCACTCATCGGTGTAGCTAATTCTGATCCAGTCAAGCTGTTCGTAAGTTGTTCCAGTTGAGCCGTGAAGTCTAACACATGCTCCGATATATCTCCGGTGCTTTCTAAATCTGTAAATTCTTCCAGATCGTCTAGTGGTGCAATGTCTGAATTATTATTGACTGACATCAGTGACACAACACTTTGCATGTCCTCGTCACTGAAACGGAGAGGCAAAAATGATGAAAAAACGGAAAATTTTAGTAAAAATGCTATAATCTTACGTGGCTTTTCCTTCTCTTAAAAATACACAACTTAAGGTAAGTTCTAAGTCTGCGGACGTAATTTTTCGGGTTACTGGTTTCAGGCTAAGCGTAAATGATTGTTGGGTAGGTAATTCACTAGCATATTTCCGCATGTTTATGCTTGCTGATGCGATCACTCGTTTCTTTCCCATTGTCGAAATCTGTGAACAATAAGAAGAGAAAAAGGTAATATCTATCAAACGTCCTGTGGGGTACCTTCTGAACACCGGCTCAGGATAATAAAAACAATTGATGCAGAGACTGATGCTGTGTTTCGTGCAATACATTTATCGCTGTTCTAGTCATGTATCAAACAGTGAGAGTAGCCCTAGTTTATGTCTTGTTAACCACACATCTTAAAAACTTTGAATTGAAGTCAAAATGAACGTGTTGGAACCAAATGAAGAATCGAATTGAAAAGTAATTTTTTTTTTGGTGGGTTGGTCGTGCCTGACAAATCAAATTTTCGAATTTTCAACTTGTCAGGCATATCCATCCCCCGAAAGAATTTTTTTTTTCATTTCCATTCTTTATCATGCTCCAATATCTTCATTTTTACTCCAATTTGGATCTCTCAGGTTTCAAACTGTGGCCTTATAAGTACCGTGGGGCACTGGTCTAACAGTTCATGTACAAATCAATCTCTTAAAAGGCCTTGGTATGGGGCCATATTGTATGCTACCTCAGACGAAAAAGATTTGTTTTACTGGCACTTTCGTTTGTGAGAAACAAGGGTAAGCCTAGTGTCCATCTCAGTCGTCCCTATCGTATAGGCATCAAACTACCGTCAAAATGAAGGTATTGGTGCCGCAAAAGGAATTGGAAGGTAGGAAAGGACCTACGCCGCCAATGGGCCTGTCAGCGTATCCACATTACAGAGAGATTTTACAATTATGAATTGTAAATCATATGATTGATCTATTAGAACATAGGTGTCGATAGTAGTTGATATTTTAGAATTATACGATTTTGACTTATGACCAGGTGAGGGTGCCTACATCGCAATGAGAACATTGTCGATAGTAAATACCTTCACCTGGCCTTATGTATGAGAACTTGAGAATCTTGATCTTTTTTTAGAGACCTATTACTATCGATAGAGCTGACTAAGTGTAAACGGGCTGACATGATGTATACATCAGGTCTGTATAAAATCCGCCTTGCGTTAGGCATTTGCATAAAATCCGCTTTGCGTTAGGCATTTCAAATCTAATTTTTGTAAACTGAAATGAATGTCATTGTAAAGGGTATTTGTTGGCCTCTATTAGCTCGATTTTGCACTAGTTTTTGTCTATTTAATCGCGAACAAAATGTAATTCGTCGTCTTTAAATTCATATACGCCTACGGGCGAGCGAATATATGGGGTTGAGTTAGTACGTTAAATAAATGGTAAAATCACAAAGCATTCAATTTGGATTTTATTCAAGGTCTGCGAGAGCCTATTTTTGAGAAATTGTTTTCTTGATTTTCTTCATTTTATCGAATTTTCCGTCAGAACATACATCTTTCGTATGGGGTATTGTAATAAGTGGTAAGTTTCAAACCAATGTCTCATGAGTGGCTGCAATACACTCTTTAGCATCCTAACTAGCTTGTAACTACCCTTATTAAGGTGGTAAAAATTCAACGCAGCCTTTGTATTTTAAGACGAATCTACACATGGTTAAATTGTTGCCTACTTTTCGGGAAAAAATTATTATTATTTTGATGATAATTTTGGACTCGCATTCTTTTTGGAAAAAGTACGACCATCGTTTGGTGTTAAAATGTGTTAGCTTTCAGGAAAAATTAAATAAATGCTTGTGGCGATGTAACCTAACTCCGATAAAACTCAAAATATGTGTCAATTTTCTCGAAATATTGAGTTTTCCCAGACTGAGGTTACATCGCCACAAACATTTAAATTTTTACTGAAAGCTAACACGTTTTAACACCAAACGATGGTTTTACTTTTTACAAAAAGAATGCGAGTCCAAAATTATCATCAAAATAATAATAATTTTACCCCGAAAAGTAGGCAACAATTTAGCCATGCTTAGATTCGTCTTAAATGTAAAATTACAAAGTTACTCAACAGTGCATGATAAAGAAATAAGGTCGTATTTTGACAGCGTCAAAATGAAGATTGTTTGCTAGAGAGAGTATTGGTGGCTAATATTGTCACTGACTCTACCTCCACAACACTTTTTAAAAAGGTCAGCTACGAACTTTTCAAAATATTTTGTTGATAAACTACTTTCCTCGCTGGGGTCTATGGCCTATTTTCGTGAAATTGATTCTATAAATTCTTGATAATTCTCGAAATTCACGAAAAATATCCTGATAGACCTTGTCCACAAAGTAAATTCCTTAAAATTTCTCTTTCTCTTGTATACCGTCCAAATGTAATCGGCACTTCAATCTATGCTATTTTAGATAAACAGGATAAAACATGACGAAACAATAAGGTCATTTTCGAGAATTTAGTTCCGCTAAAATAGGCCCTGCCCTAGATTGCTACCTATGTTTGTCTGCCAATAGTAACAACGATTGTTGTTGAACGTCATTTCTCATATATTTCCGATTCCTCCGATTACATTTTGGATGATAAAAGAAACCATTTCAATAAAACAAAATGAAAGAAGACTTAGTTTGAACCGTTGTTCATAAAACCAATCCAATCTTCTCAACTTTTCTTTATTTGTTATACTTGAACTCAATCCATTTATTTGTCATACCAATCTGATTGCATTAATGAATTAGTTTGTGGTTCGAAATAAGTTTCATGTAAAAAATCCGATCCATTCCGTATCGTACACACATACCATACCACATAATCGAATACTATAAATGTGCACGATACATAATAGAAAAGCGGTGGCGATATGGCTAATCAACAAAATATAAAACATTTCGTACGGTTTTTTCCTTCGTCGAATTGGTTTGGCTTGGCTGTGTATAATGTTGTGTTTATCGTTGTTGTGGTCGTTTGAGTTAAGAATTTATCCTTATCAGTTCATTCCGAGACCAAGGGTTAGATAAACAAACCAATTTCTTTGTGCCGAAAATACAAAAGCATTTATGTTTGGCATGTAATAGGAATTCTATTACATTGTGGCTGTTATCTACAAAGTCAATATTTTGTAACACAAGTGCATTTCTGCGGAAAATGTTTTGGTCTTGTTGATCTTGGGATAGTTTGAAAATGATTTTAAACGTAAATATTGATTTTTTCGTTGAATGTATCCCGTAATCTATTCACTACGTTTGACAATGCATTTAATAGGCAATTTCGAGAGTTGTAGCCCGAACGAACAGATACGTATCTAACTATTGTTGCAAAGGGACCAAATTACGAGAAATTTTGCTCTAATTTTGTTCTAGGGCATGAAATAGTTATTTGTGTACCTGTTTTGGACGATTGATTTTAGGCAATTTCGCGGATTGTAGGCCGAACGTACTGAGGCTTACAAGCGAAAGTGCCTTAAATCAACCGTCCCAAACAGGTACACATGTAAGTTTTCATGCAGAGGGCCGGACATCCTTAGGGTCGAAAGTGGCCTATTACATCACTAGGGAAAGCAAGAGAATTGGTTTAGGAACTCACAGCATGTGGTAGTTATTTTCATGACAAAGGATTAGAAAGTTGAAAAGCCCAGTTTTCGTGTTAAGTTAATCCGAGGCGAGACCGAGGTAAATAACCACACGAAAACGTGACTTTTCATTTTCATCCCGAGTTATACATAACAAGAGTAAAAAGTTGAAAAGGCGAATTTCGCCTCGGATAAGCAATTATACGAAACTCTTTCATTTTATTAATCTCGATTCTCTTGTTTTCCCTTTGTGCGTAATAAGCCACTTTCGACTCCAGGGAAAACAACAGAATGTAAATGGTTTTTACATGCATCATGCGTCGAAAACCGTGCTTTTCATGTTTCAAGCACTTCATTCAACGCTCTCAGCATGTAAAATCCATCACATAACTAGGGATAAAAAATGAAAGGTCTCGTTGTAGTGTGAACTTTGTTGATCCGAGGCGAAGCCGATGTAAAATACCCACCGTGGAGGGTTTGAAAGAAAATTTTAGGCCTTAAAAACCCCGGTTTTGGCGTGTTGATAAGTTCTGTAACGTTTCATAAATTACGGTACTAAGTACTTTCTGTATACGATGCTCTATTTTCTCGTAGTGTTAAAGAAGTCTCCTTTGCCTCAGTGGAACCCATTCAAAACTGTAAGGTTTCCTAGAATGTCGATATTTAAGCCAACTGTTAGCTAATCATGTAATGTCATAGTGAAAGTTTAAGAAACCAAGAATTACATCAAATTGAAAACAGAAGTTTCATTGCGAGTAGAACAAATGTAAGGAAATTTTAGCGTAGAATTTTGTAGCTTGATGGTTCTCTCGCTACTTGCATTTTTCTCTCAGCTATTTATTTGTACAAAAGCGAGGAGCGAGGTCGACTGCTCCCCACTATTCCTATATCGGTAAAATGTATGGAACAATTAATGGTGGTCTTCAAAATTTGTTTAATTCAAATTCAAGTCCACCACCGTTTCGTTTCATAATTTACGTCTAACCATTTACGGTATTATTTGTAATTCGGCCACCCAAATAGGAACCCAGTGAATTTAATAATAAAACAATGGGTCAACCGAAGAAATTATGACCTCATGAAACGTTAGTTGCCCTCTATTTCATTATTAAAATTCGTGTAATGAATATACGGCTTGTTAGGTGTGTTTCTAACACATCGTAACACACAAAACGGAAACAATTGTTTTTATTACCTCTGAGCATTCGGTAGTAACCTTAGATGGGAAACACACAATTTAATGTAAACGTTTATGTTCCGTGTGTACTTACATCTTCTATCAGAAATGTCCAATCTTTGTCTTCCAACTCAAATGTTCGAGGATCTTTGAATAAAGTTACTGATATGGTGTGATTGTCTGGCACAGGCCACGAGATTCGTCCAACTAATGGATTCATCATATCTGGTTCCCATGCTTGTGGTGTTGATGCTACACGGCGCGATCGTCGTGTCCATACAATCGATAAATTTGTTGGTCGCCTGGAATGGAAAAAGTAGAAATTTGTTGAGATCATTTGGGTGCTGTGGTTTTAACTAGTAATTTGGTTTCCTTCAATCAGTCAGTAGTGGGTCTTTGGTACTGTTTCTATGTCTTACCGATCAACAACGGTAAGATTGTGGTGTTACAGGAAGGATTTGTTTTGAAAGTGGATTTTGTTCTGACGGAGCTATTTTTTAGAGAGCAGTTCGTTATATGTCCAAACAGCCATGTGCCTCAATAGTCCAAAACCGCTGTCGCCAAATTTTCATATTCGCTTATTGGTTAGAGTTGAAGGTTCGAAGGTCGAAAGAAGACGATGGACACTCACGTGTGGAGGCTCATTTGCAAGGTACTGTCCACGTAATATGCGTCAAGGACAGATATCGTTTATGTCCTTAACCGTTGTTAGAAAATCACCTGGTCAATGTTTTTGTTTGGATCAGCAGATGCCCTGACATAAGCTTTACAATGATACCCCGACATGTAGTGTCGACAGGCCTACGTTTTTCTGGTAAGGGTCGTAAGGGTTGGACATTGGCCCCTTTCTCTAAAGCAAAATTCAGTAGAAAGTCCACAAATTATGATGTTTATGATGACTGTATGGCTTAAATGTAAGTAAAAGTGAACACAAAGCCTAACAAATCCATTCAGAACGAAAGGAAAACTACGCGAGAAGATGTTGGGACAGGTGCTATTTACTATTGGTAAAAATAGATGCCAATAGACGCCAATGCAATGATACCCACAGAAACCGATTGGCGACTATTGGTGACTATTGGCGTCTATCGTTTACAATTGGCGTCTATTGGTAACTGTTTCGAAGCGAGGACTACGTCGGAAAATACTGGGACAGGTGCTACAGCCAATAGCTTTCAACAGACACTAAAAGCTACCAATGGCCACAAATAGCTACCAATAGACGACAATATTCATCAATGGAAGTAGGTGGGACTAGGTTTGCTCGCATAGTTTCCCCCTCGATTCACACATATAGTGTGCAAGACCAATCAAATATTTCCAAAAACACCCGCACAAAATGTAAACTATTGTTTCCACCGTCAACAACATCAATTCTCGAAGTTTAACAACTCAAGAATTCAATAACTTAAATGGAGTGTTCAATGCGTGCCGCCGCAAAATTAAAAACAATTGATTAGCGTTCAACTGAAATAGCGGTGTCATTTTACCATAAATTAATAATTTGTGCTATAAAACGATCAATAACCAACAACACCACTATATAGCTTCGCGTCAACATGTAAGTTGAGAAAACAGAGAAAAAAGTATTGGAGACGACGACATAAACATTGAAATTAAACGAAGACTGTGAACAATACAGTGAAAGAGTACGTAGACTGGTGTATAGTTAGTTGAAGCTTCATTAGAAAATTAATAATAAATTAGCAAGGTCATCATTATCATCGACGCTGATTGATCAAAAAGTTGTTTTCATGCTGTTACAACGATCAATATTAGGAGGCAAAGTAATTTCAACGGAATGTTGGTCAGTTCGTCCTAATAATGTTTAAATAATTAAAGTCGGAAAAAATCAATATTTCTAGCAGACATACGTGAAAAATGACATATCATTACACCTGGCAACAGGCCGAATTTCATTCCTAATTAATATGACGCTGGGGTATATTTATATGCATGATGAACTACATTTTCCGTGTGCATGTATGAAACAACAGTTACGAAACTTCCTCGATACTGATTGATAAATGTTTTTTCTCGGTAAAAAAATCTTTTAGTGTAAACTATCAATTTTTGTTATTATATTTTCTTAGACCGTATTATAAGCCAGACTGGGGGAGCTGCGGGAATGGACCTTTAAAAGCAACATTTTAGTTTTTTCGTCATTTATTATTTGTTATTTTTCAGAGACTTTTCAACTTTTATCCCGAGTTATGCAATGGTTTTGAAACCTAAACCAAATTTCTTGTTTTCCCTAGGTGTGTAATAAGCCACTTTCGACCCCAGGGAAAACAAAAGCATGTAAAATTCTTTCAAGTGACAATTTAGAAATTTCATGCAAGACATTCGAGACCACTGTTTCGATCTGAGAGAAAATTAGATAGGAATTTGAAAGCAGCGTGGTAAACTTTGGGGATACAGATACGCGGTTGACACACTCAAAATTTGACATTTTCATAGAAGATGGATTCTCAAATTTGACAATTTCATAGTAGAGGAATTCTGTTTTGGATGTTCCCGCGTATCTAATAAAATTGCGGTCTAAGTGACCTACCCAACAGTCTATAGCCTTGTTTGAAAGACTGTCTTTCGACGTTTCGCATTAATATCAAAAAATACCATTTATCATCAGGCCACGACTACAGTGGTACTTGATGCAATGCGGTAGCTTTACCATAGACTGGCCACGAGTGAGAAACTTTGATGATGAGTTGAAATTTCATTTCAACTATGATTCGCTAGACTTAATCATGAGCAAATTGATATAGTATTCTTAGAGTATTATATTAAGTATCATTACTTTGAACTTTATTCAAATGTAAGGTTACATATCGGTTTAACAAAGATTAAGGCGATCCTTAGCCGGATCACAAGTAAAATATTTGATCAAGTTTCGTTGATGGTGGGAGAGTCCCCAACATTGAAGAGGCATTCGAGCGTTGAATGGCTAGAGAAATCTTCTGAACGAGATAGCTATGAGAGCGCGAGTCACCGCTTGCGACGTTTAGAAGTGGTCCAATTTTATTGATCAATTGGAGGGCATCGGCGGACCAACAACCCAGGGTCTCAACGGCAAATGCGTTGAAAATGTAATTGTTCGATTTCAACTCGCTGTATTTTGCGTGCTTATACTGTGATGCTAATTCGGCTGTGCGTCTGGCTTTCATAGAAGACATTCTTACATGACTGTCCGCAAGGGTGTCCCAGCAGGTGGCGTCCCAAATTAGATGTTGACCTCGGTACCATGGAACGAGTGTGAGCCCGTCTGGCCTCTTGCCATCATTGCGAAATAATCCGGGAGGTTCCAATGTTGATGGAATGTTGATGGCATTTAGAGCTTGACACAGAATTCGATTCAGCTCGGCATGTCTTGCGAGGCGACCGGCGCTTTTTTGGCAGCTTAAACCATGAGTGCCGAACTCATCAACGTACGAACCACATGGGCATATATGCGGACGACAAATGGGTGCACCAATGCGTAAAGCCATACAGATTCTTATGGTGTTATTGTCTAACAAAGTGCCAATGTTCTTGGAAGGATACACGTTCAGCCAAGCATTTGCTTCGTTACATTGGAGGGCCTTGAATCTGGCGATGTCACGGATGTGTGTGAAATTTAGATTCTGATCGATTATTCGAGATATATTGATCGAATCCCAATTCTTCTGATGGTTTGGTGCGGATGGAATTGCGTCGTTTAAAATGTACCAAGAATCAACAGCGTCTCTCATGTTTGCAATTGATGAATCGTCTGATGAATTTGTAATTAGAGAGACGATATCAAATGAACCATGAACTGAGCTGAGGAAAGCCGGTAATGCGATGTCTTTCACACGGCGAACGCCGAGACCTCCATACGCAGTGGGCAGAGATGACTGAGTCCATACATTGTCTACGAGCGAAACATTCAGAATGCCTTCTAATGCATCTTTGAGCATGTCATCAATCGAGGCGATGAACGAATCGAATTTCCAGCTTGGACTGGATCGGATGAGGTACGTGAACTTTGGAACTGCTAAGCAATTCTTCAGCAGAAAGAATGCTGAATGCGCGTTCAAATTTTCCAGCCGACTAAGCATCGTTTCAACTTTTTCCATTATTGGGAGTGCCATGTTATCGAAACCTTCGTCAAGGATCGGAGCGCCTAGTAGATTAAAGTCCGCAGCAGAGATTATTCGTATGCCGGGCGCCAGCAGATTAAACTTGAGGACAACGTCGGCGTCTACTGCACCAGAATGAAAAAATAATTCGCACTTCGACGGGTTAACGTTCAATCCGATTAAGTATCATTGTCGCCATGGTCTGGCGAGAAATGATATTGTTGAACTGCATATTACAGTCAGAGGCAGTGAATTTTCAGCATGAATTTGCTTCGGCTGTTTTTCAGCTGATCCACACATTCAATCAAAACTATAAAAAGTTTTGATTGTTTGTGTGGATCAGCTGAAAAACAGTCGAAGCAAATTCATACTGAAAATTCACTGCCTCCAACTGTAGTGCAAAATGTCAATGATTTTCATTCCTTTCAAAACATATCGTATTTTTACCAATTTTTAACATGCGGCAGCTCGTTGAGAAAGTCTCAATGACTTCAAAGAAATTTGAGCGCTGCATAAAACGCTACAAAAATTGTTAAATTTGAGCAAAATTTACTTTGAATTTCATCTAAAAGTGGTTCGATTTGAACAAATGGAAACGAGATGTATGAAATAGGATACAATTTGAAGAGATTTGAGATTATTGAATAAAAATAATTTCAAAAAAACGCCTAAAATGACAAATATGTCTAAAATGTCCTATAATTTCAGATTATTGTAAATGAGGGCTTGTTGGAAAGACCTCATCAGGAAATGTAGAAATGGATAAAGCTTGAAGCGGAGCTAAATCGAAAATTTGATGAAATTGTTATTATTTTACAAGGTTACACCACGAAGAGAAGCGGAAGGAAAATCTGGACTTTGTTCACACATTTAGTGCAATCATGGACGTGTGTTGCTTGTTTCAATTAAGTCAGTGAAAGTTTACGTAAGACATTCAAACATAGCTCTGGTATAAGAATAGTCTTTGAATACTACACGTTCTTTTTGATGAAAGAGTAGCACCACACACAAATAAAATACCTTTCACGTTCAGTTCCACTGGAGATTCACCAGTACACTTCAAGTTGAAAGAATTATAATGAATTATGAAAATATTAAAATAATGGTCTAAAATGTGGTTTGATTAGTCCATTCCCGCAGCGTCCTGCATTCACACATTATACTCTCTATCTCTCCCTCTCTACTCGATAATGTATGGCATAATCTGCATGTACGATGTTAATTTTCATTTCAATGTTTACACTTACATTTTGCGCTATTTTTATATTTAACATTCCTTTGATATTTCGTCTGAGAATATACATTGTGAGTGGAGCGTTTTTTTTTCTGCTTCTGTTTTACTGTTTCATTTCTACAAATTCTAACAACGTAAAATGATATTTCGTCTGATGTTTAAGATATAAATTCAAATATTGGTGGGACGACTGGCTGTACTCTATGCACTAAAATCTGATAAAAATTTACGATCCGAGTAAACAACGCATCAAGTTTTTATTGTTGAATGATTTAATGGTTGACCGTTTAGCAAACACCAGTACTTTCAGCTGCTGAAATCAGCATAGAATAAAAACAAAAATTATTTCTTATTTGCACACGTTAATTGTATGGGTATATTCTGTTATAATACGATTTTGACCCGTGTGATCCCTGTTTGATAGTCACATCGCAGTATAATTAACTCTACAATGCTATTGAACGAGCATCGCGTCAATAACGAAATGATTTTGTTTGTCACAATTTTATCAGAAAATTTTATGAATTCAGGATTGTTCAGAGAAAATAAGCATCTTTTGGGTAAACTAGAACCTCAGACTGTTGTGGGCATCAAATGTCATAATCTGAGCAGTCTGATGTATTCTGGGTGGTAGCCACAAAACGGCAAAACTATTAATACATTTTCGTCCGAGAGTTCTTGTGCATATCAGACTTATAAGGCTATGGTTTCAATTCTATCCCTAAATGTTTCTTTGTTTTGCTGGCTCTTTTGTTCCTAACTGGAGTAGGAGTATGCCTGTGTCTTACATTGAGGAACCAAATTAGTGTCAAAATAAAGATATGACAGGGAGGACAGGGATCTTTCTAATTTCACTAAATTTGTCTAAATTTAGAATTTAGAGAAATTTAGAAAAACTAGCGAAATTGGAGAAATTGAATGCATTTTCATTCCACGAGGAATTAATTTCTTTGTGACAAGGTTCAAAATAAGTTAAACTTAGATTAAGAAAGTGAGTGAATTGTAGCAAGGTGCTAGGATCGTTGACTGGAGTGCTGGATGTCCCGGGTTCAAATCACTTTAGGTAAATAAAAAAGGGAACATTTCTGATTAAAGAAACAGTTGTGGATTCTAAACTAAAGTCTCGAAAGATCAAAATCTAATCCCCACTAGGACCTAATGATTCTACGGTTTGAATGAAAGTAATTTCCAAGATAGTTACATTTTAGGTAGGTATTCGCACGAACTACAAATAGTGAAATGGAGGCTAATCGCACAAAGTGCAAATAGTCAAATGAAGACTAATCGCACAGACTAAAAGACTGAAAAACTTCGGATGATGTAGTTAATGAAGCTTAGCAATTAGTTAAATCATTAAAATAGAACCGTTTATGTTTCGTATTATGTTTTGACATAATCACCCTTTTCTACAAACATTTTGTAGATGGAGCATCACTCTTCTTCAAATACTTTGTAAAGTGGAGCAAAATTCTCCTCTAAAAACACTTTGCAAAACGAAACAGTACTCTCCTCTACAACAACTCTGTGAAAGGAAGCATCATTCTCTTCTACAAACACTTTGTAAAACGAAGCAGTACTCTCCTCTAAAAACACTTTGTGAAAGAAAGCATCACTCCATTTCACAAGCGATGTGAACAAGGAACCAGCACTGTCTTCTTCGCAGTCCTTGTAGAAGAGAGTAATGCTCCCGTTTACAAAATGTTTGTAGTAAAGGACGATAAATAACAAAATAAAACACTTTTATAGTGAAACAGTATGAATAGTCAAAAGAGGTCAAATGTCAGCACGGTGCGCCAAAACAACTTTAATAGAAGTGTCGGATAACAAAAATTTTTGTTTTGTAATATTGACGAGGGGTGAGTAAGTAATTCATTTATTTATAAATTAGCTCGAACCGTTGAGAGATTTTTGAGGACGGGATGCAATGACTCCTCATGACCACCCATGGTCCGTCGAGTCGCCTAGCGTCCTAATTTATATTGTGATTAGTAGAGAGACTAATTGCAAGATCGTTCGTATAAAAATAGTTACTCTAGTCCACCTGGTAGCAGAGCAGTGGCCGTGGAAAGTCAAAAAATCACAACTTTCAAAGGATGATAACAGCAAGACGATTGGATCTGGGAAGTGAGTAAGAAGCTGTAGTGGCAAGGTTCGGTAGTCCAGAACTACCAAATTTAAACAAAAGTTAATTTTGGGTAATTTTAGTCAACTTCGGTCAACTTTGGGCACAATTGTTCCCTAGCAGTAGACTTTTTGAGCAACAAAATTATATCTGTCGCTTAGCTTGAAGTCTAAGCTTTGCAATGATACCAAACATGTCATGCACGAGTGGCAGGAGGTGTCTGTTATTTAGGGCATTTTGAATCGAGGTCGCTCCGGTCCTTAGAGTAATTATACCTAGAGAGGAAATTTGTACGACGAAATGTGGTCCCAACATTAGTTTGGATAAGATACACATTTCGTATATTTTTACACCAATACATGTCTGCGTTGACGCAGAAAGACAATCTGAAGAAATTACGTAGGTGAACAAGTAGTATAGACTGAGTAGTGGTGCCTACCAAGAGTTTCCCATATTCGTTTTATAGAATAATTTGATTTGACTTGATTCGTTGGTTTAGAGACCTCACTAACAGCCCTTTACGGCCAATAATACATAAGAAAGTTAGATACTAATTGATATCTCGGCTTAATGTAGGCTAGACACGTGCACGAAAATTATTCGTATTCGGGTTACTTCATACGAGTTTTTCAGTGCGTACATCGCTGCAGCGCCCAAACACGCTTCATTTACCCAAATTATGAAGTTTGTGCGTTAAAAATGCGACAGAAATAGTCGACAGAAAAATTACAAATGGAATTGTCTGATACGAGAATCGAACCCGGATCATTTTCATGGAAGGCTAGTACGTAGCCACTGAGTCATTCCGTCCACAAATTGTGAGTTCTGTTATCAGTTAATTGAATATTCAACGTCAACATTTTCAATTTTCACCAAATTTACTGTTCTACATCCATAAAAAAAGCGCAAACTCAATACAACGAAAGTATAACGCACCAATTGCGTAGGACAGGGTACAAAAAAAAACGCCGTCTCCGAGACTTTATAAAAGACGAAACATAAATTAAATTTTGTCTCTTCGAATCAGCTATGTGTAACGCACAGTATCGTCTGCGAAATGAATAACATCCACAGAGTTTAATCACATCGGAAGCCCAGAAATTTGTAATAATTTTTTATCAAATGGAAATTTCGTATTACTCAAAAGAAATGAAAAGAATTTCCATAAAAAACATTTTACGATTCATTTTACATCGCTCAAACGGAGAGTAATATAAATAGCGACGCCAAACCATAAATCCAGCAATGTGTGACATATATATCAATGGATGTGGTTGGTAATACACATAAGCCGCAGAATAATGATCACCATACAATTAACAATTGGTGGAGACATATTTTCTTATGTTGACCTTGAATTCGAATTTATTCGATTGCCAATCTTTTCGTATAGGATAATATAAGCGCTGTGTTTCAGTTTGGTTTTAATAAATTTCGATTTTATTATTGACGTTCTACGTAGCGTAGCGATTACATTGACAAAACATATATGTGAATCGTTACGAAATATGTAAACCAATTCATTGTATTACATTGGAAAGGTGTTACAGGGACATTTTCCGAGAAACCAATTTATCTTCAAAATCCTCAAAAAGTGGAAATAGTGTGAGGTGAACGGAAACGATATTTCACTCATATTTTTCCGCATGAAATGTAGATTTGTGGGGAGTCCATAGGTGACGCCCGGGCTTTTATTGCTTTTTAATGCAATAGAAAATATTATATGTCAGCCAAAAAGTGTATATTGTGGCGTATTGTTTTTCACCTTATTCCACCCATCACATCCACGGAAGCAAAAAGTTTTCGTTTTAAAATAAGTCGACATCTGCGAAAACTTTTCTCAAACTTGACGGAAATTGAAATTCAGTTTGAGGGTTGCGTAAATGTTATGATCGTTGTGTGAGTGAGTGTGCACAGGTAGAAAGAGGGAGCTGAGGAGTTTGGAATCAGTTCGAATTTACAAAAGACTCATCACAATATTTGTGATTTTGGCACACTTCTTTTTGTGAACAAAAGGTCATGTCCTATAGTCGAAGTCAGTGAAATTTAGACAAGAATTTACTTCAGCTGTTTTTCACACTAACTCATACAAACAAAAGTAAATCTTTATACTGGTAAAATAGTTACACGCACGCGCGTGGTAGTATTGAAACCATTATAAGCATGTTTGTATGAGTAGAACAGCTAAAAAACAGCTGAATTAAATTCATGACTAAATTTTACTGACGTCGACATTGTTGGAAACTGGGGAACGAATGACGAAAGATGTTGTTGGGTCGAAATAGTTTTTAATAATGACAAAGAAAATTTAGAAGTTAGCTTAAGTCTACAACGTTACAAGAACAATTGATTATAGTAGTAGATCATGCTACTTTGGTTTCGCCAGCAGACCCTAAACTAAAGATTTAATCGTTAGAAGACGATACGCTATTACTGGTTCGCCAGTACATGATGAGAGAACCAGCACATGAAAAATGAAGACATCCTAAACCCTCTCTTGAGAGAGAGTTAAACTTCTTGAATAAAAAAAACACCCATCTCTAGGATCGAACTCGGGTCCGCCCACACACCAGCTCATGACAATTCGTGTGCGCTAAATCGTTCTTATAAGAAGTGTGGTAACTGTCGTATAAGAGCGTACAAGGGTTTAGCTTCGGACACAAACCAAATTTCGAAGAAAAATTGGGTATTTTTAGGTACATAGATCTCTAACACTAAATGGACAAAACACAAAGGGAAGATGACGACCTGTTAATTTGAACCTTAATTGACAAAAAGGCAGTACATCGAGAATATTCATATAAATTGCTATATCAAAACCTTCATCGAGCCTGTTTAGTGATGGTGGCCGTCTTCGATGTTCCAGATTCTTTTGTTATTGAAGACACAATGAGCATTTAATTTGAATTAAAAGAGGTGGCGCCATAGTATTTGGTTTATGTCCACAGCATAACCCTTGCACGCTCTTAAAAAGGTGTTTTGTTTGCATTTGATGTTTCCAGTGGCTTTCTTTTCGGTGTGCAATAAAACTGCATGAATGTTGGGTAGAACACCCAGTGTTCGATTATTCAACTTGAGTAAAAATGCCACCAAAGATTCTGGATTGAGTTTTATGTATCGGGCAGAAAAACGTATTCTATCTCTTAAAAGTAAACAGTAAGGGCCAAGCATCTGAAAGGCGATCTTATATACCTTCTAAGACCATGGAATTTTTATCGATACCAACACTGGTTTACCATAACGAAAGTATAGCGAAATGGGAGAAGTTAGAAAAATAGGGAAAAGTAGTCATTTACATCACGAGGACAAAGTCTGAAGGTATTTTTCCGTGTGATGTGTTGAGTTTTTCATGCCTTGCGCATAAATTTCGGCATTTTTCTAGTAATTTAGGCCCTCAGCATGAAAAGTTGTATACGCATCCGATGTGGAATCTAAAATATACCGTCCAGATCAAATACGTAGTAGTTATTTACGTAACGATTTACCAGGCCGAAAGAGTTACGTTTTAAGTTTATAGACGAAAGTTGAAAAGCGAGGCTTTCACCGCGTTGATATACATTTTTATTTTCTTCTATGGATTATACGATGCAGCGAATCTCAATAGATTGTGGAAATTTTTATCGTCAATACCGTCACAAAATCACAAAATTTTAAAAACAAATCATTTGTTAAAACTATTTTAATTAGCTTTATAAACAAGGCATCAGAACAGTCGGAGCGTTTGCTGCGACTTAGCCCCGTACAACCCGTAATCCTATTTCGTCCGCAACCATAATACGTCCGTAGCCCTAATAAGCCCGGAACCCTAATACGTCTACAACCCTCTAATGCGTCTGTTACCAAAATGCAAGTCAAGTTGGGCATTGTCATATTTACTGAAAGTGTTCATTTTTAAAATTGCGCATAGCGCAATTACGAAAGCCCGTACGAAGTACCTTTCAAATAAAACCAACAATTTACGACATTATTTTAGAAACCCAAAATTTTTTGCCAACTTTCCATTGGGTATTCAATTACCTCTCAAATGAAACTAAAACTAGCAAAATCGGTTGAGATTTACTCGATTTATGTGCAAAAAACACTTCGGGCCGAATAGCGGCCTTAGTCCAAGGACCCAAATTTGAAACTTTTTTTGCCATCATTCTATTCGGCATTCAATTATCTCAGAAATGAAACTAAATCTAGCAAAATCGGATGAGATTTACTCGATTTATGTGCAAAAAACACTTAGGGCCGAGTAGCGGCCTTAGTCCAAGGGCCTAAATTTGAAACTTTTTTTGCCACGTTCTTTTCGGTATTCAATTACCTTCCATAAAAAACTAAAACTAGCAAAATCGGATGAGATTTACTCGATTTATGTGCAAAAAACACTTAGGGCCGAGTACCGACCTTTGAGCCCTCCCAACAAGCCCACGTTGCATCTTACCCAAAAACAATGTTCAGCAACTTTGTTCTACTCGTCAATACCTTTCATTTGATATATCACAAGCAGCTATTGCGTGCGTATTTCGGTAGATATCGTCGAAAGACTGAAAAACACCTATAGGGCCCTAGCTCTGGAGGGGCTGACCGTGCCATGCCCATTTTCGAACTTGACCTTACTTTTGTCGATACCAATCGGGGAAAAAAAAAATTTGAAAAAAGGTTGTGATTTACTCAAGCTAGAGGGGTCACGGACGGACGGACGGACGGACATTTTTTTTATTGCGGATTCGTCATCTATGAACATAACCAAATGCTTTGCCCTTACTGTCTGCTTCCAATTCGACGTGTTACAAACGGCATATTAATCTTATAAGCCCCCAGTACTTCGTACGGGGCTAAAAAATGTACGTAAACGGGTTGAAGTGCGTTTCGTGCTTTAAAACAACGGCAGCAATAGCCGCATCTCCTACCGTTATGTTCTCAAGAGCTGAGTACTCAGAAACGTGGCTGACATCCAATTCTACTGTGAGATATCTACATGAAGGCAAATCTGACACCCACCATGAACCCAAGGCTTAACCGCAATGAATGGAGGCAAATCTGACACCCACCATGAACCCAAGGCTTAACCGCAATGAATGGAAGTTCGACGACATTTTGGTCGAATTTATGAAAGTGTTCGGGGTCCAAGTAGAAAGTAATTTTGAATGGATTCGGTCTTTGTGAACGAATCAAATTTATCTCAACGACATCGTCCCATCTGCAGCTTCTCGGAAATTCGTATTATGGTTTAGAAAGCATAATTTCTCGATATGCGGCAGTTGAGTAATGTATTGCTTATCAAAAAGAATGGAATAGTCTGGATGCAAACCGGTCAAATTGGGTATCATTTCGATGCGGTGTATCTCTGATGGACATCGTCCATTTAAGGCCACTTCGAATTTTTCAAATCTCTTAGATTGTCCAAACTTTACGATATCATTGTGTAACGACCTAATACCCTGGTATCTATCGCCCATTGTAAAAATGATTGCAACGTACTTGAATGTGACATCCGACTGGAATATACTTCGAATTGTTGCTAGACTATTGCAGGCAACGCTCCTTAGTTTGGGATGGCGCCGTATCATGGGCATCAAATCGAATTGATTGTCGGAAGTATGGACACAAATCGATTCCAATTCAGGGTACGTGTGGTTCGTCCACTCACTATCAAAATGTGGACATGGCAGTACTGGGTGCGTGTGGGTCATATTCGCACAATCTTGATGAGAATGTTTACATCGGAATTCACTAAGATAACATCTTGGGTCGCAATGGTGTATGACATTCAGAGTTTTCAAGTGTTCGGTGTACTGCAACAATTCATCGTAGAGATACTGAAATGAAACCTCTTTCACTCGCAAATGTTTCAAATGCTTCAGTTGATCTCTGGCAATTTCACCGTAAATTCGGCGATCAAATTCAAATGAGTCGCCCATCAATGACGAGCGGTAATCGGAGAAAGAGAGTGAAATCAATTCCTTGGAACAGTTCGCCCGTATAAACTGAAACACTTTGTCATATCCCACACCATTCAAATTTGGCCATGGTACCTCCAGCCGTCGAATCAACGAAGAAAAAGCTAGTTGATACTTTGACTTAAAGACAAAGTCACATTTTACGCGACATTTGCCACTCTCGTGTGTCATTGGTTTCTTTGGCAGCCATCGCGTCGCACGCCGAGGCTCCCATTCCTGGTGTATTTTTATTTTACCGGTTGTGATCTGAATTGGCCCTGGATCAAAATGTAGTTCGAACTCTTTTTCGACCATAGCCTTGAATTTGCGGCACACTCGTGATGTATTTATCAGTTGATTTGGTGTGAGGCATCTGAATATGTTTATTAGACATTCGACTGGCAATCGTAATATTTCCGCATCGGGAGTAGATTGTGCTACAGAAATATGCTCGTGTAATTCTGACTTCACGAATCTCTTATCACAGCATTTGTAAGCAAATTTTCCGTTTTCATCTTCATAAACGAAGCCGTGGGGCAGATCTGAATTCATTGCGTTGCTTACGATGCGACTTTGTATGTAAACCAAACTGGAAAAACGTCGAGCAATCAAAATTTTGTTCGAAAAAGAAAGTTTTCTGAATGGAAATTACGTTTTGTGCCGGCTTATGTGGTTGAATGATTTCCAATGGTTGCGGAGAAGTCGTCACCGTTGACGGGATAAGTTTTTTTTTGTGTTGAAAACAATGAAATTATTTGAAAAATTTTGTTGATGTGATGATCGCACTGTTTGTTTGTCAACGAAATGTTTGACATTTAATACATGCGTTCAAACAACACAACGGTTCAATATGCGACGACGGCTTGAGATTGGATTCGATGCAACTGTTTTATTCAACAGCTCCGGTTTTAGATTTTTTTTTAAAATGGAACAGACTTTACCGTGACCTTAATGACATCTTGAGGTATGTACTCGTCTCACAGACTACATCAGAAAATGCTCGTCAAATTTTCATACTAAAAATGGAAGACATGACTTTTCTACACGATCATTATTGACTCGGATGATAATATCGACTTGAAGATGATAATGTCGTCCTAAAGATGATAATGTCGCCCAAAAGACTACGATAATATCAACCAAAAGACGATAATGTCGCCTTGTTTTCGTATTTCTTTTTTTGGAAAAATGGGGGAAATTTCCATGGGGGAATGCGACCACTTAAAAATTTAGGGTAATACCGACCACGTAGAACAAAGTCGCATAAAATTTTTGAATGATCAGTATTACGCGGTGAGCGTCATACCCCACATTCACCAAGGAAAATCTATTATGAGTTCCTTTGAACTCTGGTGTACCAACAATCTTTAATTTTTTATTAAGTGAAACGTACAAGACATCAAAATCATCGTGAAAACGAAAAGCCATGTTTCCTAAGCCGATAATATACATGAATGTATATATAAATGTGAGTTATAAGACCCTAAGATGATGTTATCGTCCTCAAGATAATAATACCGACCCGAAGTTGATAATATAGCCAACTGCTTTTGTTGTGTGAATAACGCCCGGGATGATATAATTGCCCAAGGTGATAAAATTGGTATTAACTTCAAGACTGCACTCGTAGTACGAATTAATTTTATTTGTTCTGGAGCGGCCACCAGATGGCATCCTCGTACCCATGTCTAATAAGTATGTTCCAAGGTCATTTGAGCTGTCAAAGCGCCATTCATAGAGCCATAACCAAAACATTATTGTTGAAAAATTGTTCGCAAAAGGAGGCTATATGGATCTGCGGATGCTCTCGTTCGTTTTCGGCCATTCAAAAATAGTTTTTACCGTACGATAAAACAAACCTATTATACTCGTTTGAAAGCTAGTCATACTCTAGTGGTTGATAAAAGTTCAAGGCCATTGTTTGTCGAATCCAGAACTGGTTTCGTTCATCAATTACTGCGATAAAGTTCATGTAAGGAAAATACCACTTACTGCCATTTTGTATTTGTTCAGCAATATAAAAATGATAATAGGGTAGAATAAACAGGTTAATCACAAACCCTCTGTCAGTTACGAGCACAGAAAGAGAAAACCAAATCACACAAATGTGTGCTTGAAAGAGATAAGGCCCGGGGCTCGGAACTAAAATAAAGGCAACTCGTAATTGACCTGTTTACCCGACATACAATATTTAATTGAATTTTCGAAATATTTTCACAGAATCGATATTGTTTCCTTCAATACTGCTCATATGGTACAGCATACGGTTTTCCAGTAATCCCTTAACAGAAGTCGCAAAATTGAAAAATATCTTTCAACTGTGTCAGGAGGAAGTACATAGACTATACCATTACTAACGAAATCGTTTCGAAAATCATTTGTTGTGTAAATATTTCAAATATTTCAACACATTTACGTTCGAGGACTATCTATCTGTAACTGTATGTGGTTGTGAAATAATCTAACTTTTAGTGTAACTTTTCCACGGAGTAGGATTGGGAGAGATGGAGATAGAGCTATCCAGGGCCTATTTTCGTGAAATCAATTTAACGAAATTCTTGAGTCTCGAGTCATATCCTTGTGAGCTATAGGTTTGTTCCAAGGCCATATGAATTGTCAAGTTTCCACCACAGAGCCATAACCTCAATAATATTTCTGTGTAAATCGCGTAGGCAACGTTGCTCGATTTGTATGAAATATCACGTAAGCGACGTTGCTGTGGATGAAATTGTCGTTGTTCGGGTTATCAACGTTCGTGTTTATAGTTACTTGGAACGAACCTATGTGACTTGAATACCCAAAGATAGAACATTTACACAAACACAATCGGCTCGTCCTTCAAGAGCACGACCTGTGTGATCCGTTAATCCGTATTCTATCTCTTCCTACCTGAAAGATAAATGAAAACTGTGGGCTTAAGTTGATAGGACAGGTATTACCCGATATTACTCGGTATCACCTGTTTTCGGCAAACTCTGATCGGTATTTCGTTTTAGCTGTCATATAGTTTTTGGAAGAATGGAAGAATGGAACAGCAGGTATGTGTTTCGCACTTTGTATTGAACTAGATTGGCACGTACTAGGTATATATCGTGCAAAGCTCATCGAAGGAATTTGTTACTTTCTCAACCTATTCTTTCGTTTGCTAAATTGAATTTGGATCTTTCGCTAAGTCTTTACATTTTCGCCTCAACAAGTTTGGATGCAAATCTGAGCCCAAGGGAATACCATCTCAAAAGCTGCATAATCCACCTGACTCGCATACATTGTTCGAAAAACGGAGAAGTTGCCAAGCTTTTCGTGAATCTTCAAACGATTAAAAAATGCAAACGAACAGTCCTGTATCCAAGGAAACAAAAACGGTTTTCTCCACATCAATGTGAAATACATGCGAAGAATGGTTCAGAGAACGTATATAAAACCGAATCCCCGGGCACCACCTAACGAAGAAATATGCTGTTCTAATATAATAATGGATTGTTTCGAAACAAGCTGATAAAGTGAAGCATTGAGAGAAGAAAATGAAAAATAAAATGCAAACAGAAATGTTGATAAGAACCCATCCATGCTATGATGGTGTGTTTGTAGAAGAGGCTTCGAGAACATCACAATAATTCATAGATTATTTGGTGGAGTTGTGTGCGCTTGAGTTAAATATTTGCTTTCTTCAAAATATATTGATTCAAAATGATAAAAATAAACTGACCATTTTCACTAACAAAATGAATGGAAGAATTGTCTGTACATAAATCGGTAATCGAATGCTAAACACACCAGGCACAGAGAGAATAATATGTTCGCATTTCGCACCATAATTCGTCATAATAAGAATTTACTTTTCCGTTCATTATGTCGTCTTGTGTATGCCTCGGGAATTTCTTTAGATATTGTGATAAATGTGAGAGATATGACACTGCATGAGTAATGGCGATGCATTATGTTACACAGATAAAGACGAGAAACAGAAATCATAAAAATGTTTCAATGTTTGGTGTATTCAAATACGAAACGATTTTTTTGTTTTGTTTTGTATTTTGCTTTCTCGACTAAAGTTGAAGGCAAGCTATTTCGGTAACACAATGGCTAAAGTTTTTATTTATTTATAGCTGACGGAAAAACGGTTTGATTGACGAGTATTTACTCTAGTTTCCTGCATGAAATTTTTTTTTTTCGTAATCCGAGGTAACGTCAACCCTTCTCACGCAATTAATCCGAGGCAATAAATTTTTCTTACACCCGTAGCCGTATAATATACTCTCTGCCCACAATTTTATAGATTTGTAGATAGTGTGTGTGTGTGTGTTGTCAAAGTTACACGAATAGAATATGGCTGAAGGGCATGAGTTAATAACAACAAGTCGACTCGGGCAATTTTTCGTTATTAAACAGGCCTGATGATGTTGATGAGTTGGATGTTTTAATTATTGTATATAAATTACCAGATATGGTCTAATGTCACCGCGGAGGATGTTACGAGTTTAAAAACGGACTCAAACGCACTCATTTTCATATTTTTTTGACATAAATAATGAAGAATCGGCTATAGAGTGTTATGATGAAAGAGAAAGAAATATTTTGACAAGTACCCCAAGACAACTTATAATAGACTGGTCTTCGGTCCTCTCGCTCTCAACGTAACATATTGAAAGAAAAAGCCATATTTTGACAAGTACCCCAAGGCAAGTTATAATTAACTAGTCTTCGGTTCTCTCGCTCTGATCATAACAGTCTATGGTTTTAATAGTTTGTCTAGTTGTGCTTATCGGATAACCTGACGCACTGTCAGAGTGGTTAAAGATCTAAGAAAACTTCGATAGAATTGAGATCAGGACGGTACTGGCTCAGCCTTTGTATAAAGAAAAGACCTTTTGTTCATACAAAAAAAAACAAAAAGTTCTTCTGGCATCGCCCAACTGACCATAGGGCCAGTACGAGCCTGAGTGAGATAGGAAGCGCTTAGCTTTACTTTAAAAAATCCGAAAGTATTTACATCCGTGAGTCGGTGCTTTCTCCGCGTGACCATGAACCATCTTGAAAAGATTATGTAAGAGCAGGTGCTTCAGTCGTAGCTTCCTCATAGAAGCTGTAAGTTTCAGTCTAACGCTACGAAGCCAAAAGAGCGCATTTGATTGCGAAAGTGAAAGAGTGAAAAGTGAAACACAAGAAGAAAATTGCGTCAATCGTCAAAGGAATTTTACACTGAAATGGTGCCAGTAGTTTGAATGGATGCAGCAGACTAATAGTGCTACTCAGAGGCGTTCACGGTCCAAATAGAAAGTCTCAACAGCTCTTCGGGCATCGATGACAAGGCCAGTACGGTCCCGCGTATCATAGATTACGGTAACGGTACCGCAACCAGACATTAAATCTAACCAATTGTCGACAATTAATGAAACATTAAGCATAAAATCAGCGCCGTTTAAAGATGAAAATTCAAAGAATCGCAAGCTATGAGGTCCGAGTATATGGCATGAATTTCTTTAAACTTTCTCGAATATTTAAATGCAGCAACGATGGCAGTTTCTTGTTTCTCAATTGGATTGCTACTAGCCGGCTGGCCCAGCGTAATTTTGTACGCCTAGTGGTAGTGACATTACTGGGTTTTTGTGAAGTCCGTAGCCAGAAATTATTAATTTCAATCGATTTAAGAAGACTCAAGGACACCTAATGCCAAATAAACGTACACAATAAACGAAATCCCTTGAAATAACCATTTTGATTCGTGCCTCAAAGCATCAAAGCACCAAAGGTTTTACGGTTATGGATCTCGGGAAATGACAAATCATCTCCACTCTTGCAGATTATTTTATCAACAGCGAACCGTATGTACGATGTTCGATACGATACACCTTTATATCATCGATATAAAGAAAATTCTAATCAGATAACCATTGAACCCTTTCAAAAGGTACATGTCTGTCGAGGTGAATAAAAAATCTATAAAAAATTTCCAATTCATTTCTGAATGGCTCAAGAGAGACACATGTGTGTAATGTGGTGACTAGCAAATAAAAAACGACGAAAGATAAATAAATAAACGGAAAACACTCGTGACAAAAGGGAGTTGTAATACACGTTGGATCGGTAAGCGGCAACGACAGTAAATATTTTATTTATTTAATGAAAGTATAAAACTCACCATTTCGCTGTTGTCTCAACACTCAAATCATGGTACGAAGCGGTGAACTGAAATTTAGCTGCACGTTTGTTAACACGCTGCAAACGTTTCCATACACTACCCATGTTTCACTGTTTTCCGTTTCGTTTTTAAAACAGAAATTTTTTATTTTTGTTTCTCACTTTTTTCCGTTTCAATTTTTATAAATCTCTATTTACACATTCGTTCAAAACACATTTGTATGATCGGGTGTCGTTATTATGCTGGTCAGAAGTTTCGTTTGTTTCTTTACTTTTCTCACATATGTTTCTTGTTAGCTGAACAAATAACCATAATACACACGATGCTAATGCTCGATGGCATGGTCACCCTAGCACTGTTTAATCGACATAATTAAATTCATTCATTCGACATCAATAGACGATTATTATGCGGACTCTGGTGCACATTCCTATAAAGAGAAAAAAAATGGTGGAAAATGTAGAATCAGTTTCACTCAAATCTCCTTAAAAAACATGGCTTCAAAATCAAATTAAAAGTTCATTGACTGCATAAACAGACAATTAGTTTTATGTTCTTAGCATATTACATATAGGTACGTGTACGTTACGCAAATAAATAGACTGCCTAACAACAACCTAAAAACCTACGAGTTTAATGTTCTTAATGGGCAATTAAAAGCAACGACTTTCACCTAAAACTTTCAATGCATGGATACGTTTACAGCACTTAGAAATTACGATTTATAATTGCGGTTGTGTGGGAACCTTTTGGGATTTTGTTAGGTAAGACAAATTAATGAAAAGAAATGGTGCTGTTGGACAAGCCGGATAGAACAAATTGGGTTGACCATGTCCACATCAGACAATTCTGATACACTTGCATCCGGTGCAGACATAGAAATAACGTTGATTTGTTCATCAACACTTTCCGGTAATCGACATTTTTGCTACAACAATCTTCCCAGAATTCAGTGCGGTTAAATGGAGTTTCAATAAAATTTGAAAGTTTTTCATATTTGTGAATGCTGTTAATCAGCTCGAAGCCCTGAAAGGATGTGTGAAAAAAATTGACGTTCAACCGCACTATTTGATGTACTAGGAGTCCGGGCACCTAGGCTACGGAGTGAGTGCTTGATTGGGGCTTTAATCGGTAGAATTTGGTCCCATGGGTGTGGTGGAAGCTGGCGAAGAGTCGAAAAAGTTTTAAAATGACGACTTTTGAAACCGTTCGGATTGCACGTTTGGTAGTTTGGTAATACTGATAGTTATTGCTACTAATCACAAAATAGTTATTTGTTTAAGGAGTGAAAAAGTTAGAAGTTGCATTTCGAGTGTGTTGTCAGTTATCACCCTAGAATAACCAAATTCTAACTTTTTTACCGAAGTAAACACAACGTTTTCCACAACAAAGACTTCCGAAGAGTCAGCGGAGGGGAGAAATGGATCAATGGTTCAAAGATGGTATCCCATTAAACAGTTCGTACTGACCGTTTTGAAAAAAATCTTTTTTGTGGTCAGTAGCAGTCATGAATCGCAAACCTCAATCATGAGTCTGCAGAGAGACGAACTTGCAAAAATCGTAGTTTCTAAAATTGGTTGAGCTCTCACCAGCTTCCCCCACACCCATTGGACAATATTTTTTTTTAACAATTACTAAGGTACACTCTGACTTCTAGTGCACCGAATGGTGCGGATGAAAATCAAAAAAATTTACAGAACCTTGTTCAGCTCATTCAATTTTTATTAAAACTCCCAGATAACAGCATTATTTCCTTCTGCCCGGTGCCAGCACCTACTTTCATCTGTATCGCTAAAAACTCAAAAATGGGTAGTCCAAGCCCACCGTAACATATTATTGCAATTTCTCATCGTCCCAAAGAAAATCGGAAATGAAACCATCCATCTCTGTCAATCCGTTCGTTTGTACTGAATGACGAAATTATCACCAGGGAACAACTCTTTGTTGCCGTTTTGGTTCTATTGAATGCTTCAACATTAATGGACTTAACTGGAGTAAGAAAAGGGATGTGTGTATATGGAAAATGACTCGGCGCAAAATGTTGCACAACAGTTTTTTGTTGCGTTGAAAAGATCCCCCATTTCCCTCGGTAAAACTCATTTATTTTCTGTTCAAGGTAAGTTTACTGATTCCTCCATGTCTCATAATATTTATCTTGAAAAAAAGTCGTTGTCGTCGTCACAACTAAAATCAAACCGAAAAAATCGTAGAATCAAAATAATTAGCGACACCTCTAAGAAAGCAATGAGTCATTTCGTTTTTGTGTGTTTCAAACACACCAAACAAAGCAATGTAAACTATAAAAACAACATTTCTGATCAAGACGGGACGGCCTTGATGGGTATACATCATTTTGTATATTTTGTTTTGATTATCGAAGAATATATTCGGTGTTTTTAGCACATACTGACAACGACGTATCAGAAATTAGCGAAATTATTTCATTGTTTGTGTGTGTTTTACACTTGATTACAACTCTCATTGACGACATCGTGAATTTGTTCGTTTTCATTTCCCATTAGTGTTTATGTCGAGGTTTATGCGAGCTAATTTTGATCGGAATTTAATGTCTAATGACCAAGCTAAATATAAGTGAAAGAGACCCTCTCAAATTTAATCAAATGATTCGATCAAATGATTAATAATGGGGAAATGTTTCCGTTCCGTAATGAAATACCGAACCCCTACCCCCAAAAAGATTTTTTTTTATGTTGCCACACAGCGAACGAACCACCAAAAATCAATTAAACTTTTGTAACGAGAAACAACCCATAAAAACAGCAATTTATTTCACTTTCAGACTCAATATCAATTATGAAGACTGAGTTATAAGGGCGAGTCGAGCCACCAGGAGTTAGATAACATTGAAACTGAATGAATTTTCCACACAACACAAAGTTTTCATTTTCACAAAACTGCTTGCCTTTTTTTGTCAAGGAATTTTTTTTTGTTTCACTGCAGCACAACGCAATCGTTCACATTGAATTTCATCTCGAATGAAATGCACATTTTCACAATTCGATTTTGTGTGTTATGGTCAGTCCCGAACAAGTATAATATTGTCGAGACGATCGGAATTACACTTTATTTTTCACTACTGAATTCGACGTCGACTATAGCACTGAATATTTTTACGCAAACTTTGACAGATTATCGGAACAAAAAGTGGAATTTCATCATCGAATCGAATATCGGATTGAAAAGCCCTGCAAATGTTTTCTTCACGTCCCAGTGCAATATCTGCTCGAAAATTTTCTGTATTTCTGCATATTTTTAGGATTAATTGAATTAGGTCTGTTCCAAGGTTACTTGAGCTGTCAAAATAGGGCCATAACCAAAAAATTATTATTGACGTAATGTTCGCAAAGGCTATGAGGTTATGAATCTGTTACATGCTCTGAGCTCTTGTTTGTTTTCAGCTTTTCAAAAATTGTTTTATTTATCGTATCGGACATCAATCTTCAAATCGATTTTCGGTTTCGCCACGCCTTATTGATGATTGTAGATTGAATGACCGGGATGTCCAAAAAAGGACTTCGGTTGTCAGTTGATGTTACTTTGATTGAGAAAATTCTCAAAATGGTTCCCTAAGCAGACATAAAGATGAACATTGCCCATGCAGTACAATCTATTGTCGGTCTTATGTTAGTGTTCTGAACTATTGAGGTTATGTTAAGTCTTGTCAAAAATTGTTATTACAGTATTATGGAACAGACTTATTAGCTCACGCAAAATCTAGGTAGATATATGGTGATGGGAGGTCACTAAATATATCTACCTTGGAAACAGTATTCTTATAGCCGAACGGTCAAGGTCGTCAAGGTTGTAAACCAGGGCCGATTTTAAGGGAATTAATTCCCTAAAATTCCTCAATTTATTAGTAAATTTTTCGAATTATTTACTTCCAAGGCTACATATTGAACAACTTCAGGATTTTTTAGCAGTTTTTGACCCTGTTTAAGCCAGGCAAACAATTTTGAATGATCATTCTTAAGATTCACAAACAAATAAAATTTGTGAATTTTAAAGAATTTAGGGAATTTTAATTCACTAAAATAGGCTCTGCTGCAAAATGGACGATTTTATTAGAGTTCCGTGTGTTTCTTTGGATCTGCATTACCTTCAGTTGTTTATATACTTTGAAATCTCCACAAAGTTTTTGAGAACAATTACGTAACACAGTCCCCATTCACTTCAGCAAGAGAAATTTTGCACAAAGCTTGCAACCAAGTATATAAACACTGAAGGTAAATCGAACGCTTAGCGGATCACAAACTTTACGGAATCCCAAGTTTCGGGATATTTTAAAATTTGTTATGTTGCATCCGTACCGTTTAGCGCAATAAAGTTATTGGAACCGCGTTGGTTAATAATGAGGTTTGACCGAACGCTAACGTTATAAAAGTTATATTCACCAAAATCCTTGATACAAGTCAATAGCCGGCTAGAAATACACGAGGACGGCAACAATCCTCCGAATAATTTGTCAATGAGCGCATGAAATGCACTGTCCAATTTCAGTTCTATATTTAGAGTTCATAGCACTCATGCTAGAAGGAAAAATCTCCGAAAGTCTTCATATCTCAAAAAACAAAGTCGCACAAATCCTGTTTCGTATACCAACGAAACAAAAGTCTCATGTCATGTCTCACAGAGTGTCCCACAAAAAGTCCTCATGTCTCACAAGGAACTCATACAGTGTCTCATAAATGGTCCTCCAATCTCACAAAAATCCTTATCTAGCGCCACAAAGTGCTACAACTGCGATTTGTGATGGTAGAGGCCTGGTACGAAAATATTTTTTAAACTTCGCGCCAGATACACTCAAAAAAAAACTTCAACCAAGTATCAGTTCAATATGAGAAACTGACCAAAATCCCAGAAATTTTTTTTCTAATATTTGTTAGCGCCTCTATATGTCATGAAGCAAACTAAATATCAAAATTCACTACAGTCCAATTATTTATTGTTGACGTATTATGTGTCGACTTTCATCGTAATTAAATAATCAGTTTACACTACTTCGAAAATGGTAGCAAGAACTGAATGCTCGCACACAAAAGCGAAAATATTATTTCCTGCGTCATAAATTACCGCTACATTCTGAATGTTTGCTTGAACATAACGAGATATATTCACATGAAAATCAAAGAAACTGTTTAAATAGAAGCCCAATTTTCAAATGAATTTTTTTTGACTTTTTGTGTTCAAATTTACGACTTTCGTCCTTTCGTGTGAATATATCTATCTGAATTCATTGTAATATTAAGAACGGGACGTTATTTTATACGGAAAGTCGAAAAAAAATTTCATTTATGATTAGGTGCGTTGATGAAAATATCCATTTTCTCTCGAGCGCTTAATTTTCAAATGATTTTTTTTTTCGACTTTCGTGTGAATATATCTATCTGAATTCATTGTAATATTAAGAACGGGACGTTAATTTATACGGAAAGTCGAAAAAAATTTCATTTATGATTAGGTGCGTCCATGAAAATATTCATTTTCTCTCGTGCGCTTAATTTTCAAATGAATTTTTTTTCGACTTTTTGGAGTTAAATTTATGACTTTCGTGTGAATATATCTATCTGAATTGATTGTAATATTAAGAACGGGACGTTAATTTATACGGAAAGTCGAAAAAAATTTCATTTATGATTAGGTGCGTCCATGAAAATATTCATTTTCTCTCGAGCGCTTAATTTTCAAATGATTTTTTTTTCGACTTTTTTGAGTTAAATTTATGACTTTCGTGTGAATATATCTATCTGAATTCATTGTAATATTAAGAACGGGACGTTAATTTATACGGAAAGTCGAAAAAAATTTCATTTATGATTAGGTGCGTCCATGAAAATATTCATTTTCTCTCGTGCGCTTAATTTTCAAATGATCTTTTTTTTTGGACTTTTTGGAGTTAAATTTATGACTTTCGTGTGAATATATCTATCTGAATTGATTGTAATATTAAGAACGGGACGTTAATTTATACGGAAAGTCGAAAAAAATTTCATTTATCATTAGGTGCGTCCATGAAAATATTCATTTTCTCTCGACCGCTTAATTTTCAAATGAATTTTTTTCGACTTTTTGTGTTCAAATTTATGATTTTCGTGTGAATATATCTCTCTGAATTCATTGTAATATTGAGAATGGAACGTTGATTTATACGGAAAGTCGAAAAAATTTTCATTTATGATTAGGTGCGTCCATGAAAATATTCGTTTTCTCTCGAGCGCTTAATTTTCAAATGAATTTTTTTCGACTTTTTGGAGTTAAATTTATGACTTTCGTGTGAATCTGAATTCATTGTAATATTAAGAACGGGACGTTAATTTATACGGAAAGTCGAAAAAAATTTTATTTATGATTAGGTGCGTCCATGAAAATATTCATTTTCTCTCGACCGCTTAATTTTCAAATGAATTTTTTTCGACTTTTTGTGTTCAAATTTATGATTTTCGTGTGAATATATCTCTCTGAATTCTGTGTAATATTGAGAATGGAACGTTGATTTATACGGAAAGTCGAAAAAATTTTCATTTATGATTAGGTGCGTCAATGAAAATATTCGTTTTCTCTCGAGCGCTTAATTTTCAAATGAATTTTTTTTCGACTTTTTTGAGTTAAATTTATGACTTTCGTGTGAATATATCTATCTGAATTCATTGTAATATTAAGAACGGGACGTTAATTTATACGGAAAGTCGAAAAAAATTTCATTTATGATTAGGTGCGTCCATGAAAATATTCATTTTCTCTCGAGCGCTTAATTTTCAAATGATTTTTTTTTCGACTTTTTGGAGTTAAATTTATGACTTTCGTGTGAATATATCTATCTGAATTCATTGTAATATTAAGAACGGGACGTTAATTTATACGGAAAGTCGAAAAAAATTTCATTTATGATTAGGTGCGTCCATGAAAATATTCATTTTCTCTCGAGCGCTTAATTTTCAAATGATTTTTTTTTCGACTTTTTGGAGTTAAATTTATGACTCTCGTGTGAATATATCTATCTGAATTGATTGTAATATTAAGAACGGGACGTTAATTTATACGGAAAGTCGAAAAAAATTTCATTTATGATTAGGTGCGTCCATGAAAATATTCATTTTCTCTCGAGCGCTTAATTTTCAAATGATTTTTTTTTCGACTTTTTGGAGTTAAATTTATGACTTTCGTGTGAATATATCTATCTGAATTCATTGTAATATTAAGAACGGGACGTTAATTTATACGGAAAGTCGAAAAAAATTTCATTTATGATTAGGTGCATCCATGAAAATATTCATTTTCTTTCGAGCACTTAATTTTCAAATGATTTTTTTTTCGACTTTTTGGAGTTAAATTTATGACTTTCGTGTGAATATATCTATCTGAATTCATTGTAATATTAAGAACGGGACGTTAATTTATACGGAAAGTCGAAAAAAATTTCATTTATGATTAGGTGCGTCCATGAAAATATTCATTTTCTCTCGAGCGCTTAATTTTCAAATGAATTTTTTTCGACTTTTTGGAGTTAAATTTATGACTTTCGTGTGAATATATCTATCTGAATTCATTGTAATATTAAGAACGGGACGTTAATTTATACGGAAAGTCGAAAAAAATTTCATTTATGATTAGGTGCGTCCATGAAAATATTCATTTTCTCTCGAGCGCTTAATTTTCAAATGAATTTTTTTCGACTTTTTGGAGTTAAATTTATGACTTTCGTGTGAATATATCTATCTGAATTCATTGTAATATTAAGAACGGGACGTTAATTTTTACGGAAAGTCGAAAAAAATTTCATTTATGATTAGGTGCGTCCATGAAAATATTCATTTTCTCTCGAGCGCTTAATTTTCAAATGATTTTTTTTTTCGACTTTTTGGAGTTAAATTTATGACTTTCGTGTGAATATATCTATCTGAATTCATTGTAATATTAAGAACGGGACGTTAATTTATACGGAAAGTCGAAAAAAATTTCATTTATGATTAGGTGCGTCCATGAAAATATTCATTTTCTCTCGTGCGCTTAATTTTCAAATGATTTTTTTTTCGACTTTTTGGAGTTAAATTTATGACTTTCGTGTGAATATATCTATCTGAATTCATTGTAATATTAAGAACGGGACGTTAATTTATACGGAAAGTCGAAAAAAATTTCATTTATGATTAGGTGCATCCATGAAAATATTCATTTTCTTTCGAGCACTTAATTTTCAAATGATTTTTTTTTTCGACTTTTTGGAGTTAAATTTATGACTTTCGTGTGAATATATCTATCTGAATTCATTGTAATATTAAGAACGGGACGTTAATTTATACGGAAAGTCGAAAAAAATTTCATTTATGATTAGGTGCATCCATGAAAATATTCATTTTCTCTCGTGCGCTTAATTTTCAAATGATTTTTTTTTCGACTTTTTGGAGTTAAATTTATGACTTTCGTGTGAATATATCTATCTGAATTCATTGTAATATTAAGAACGGGACGTTAATTTATACGGAAAGTCGAAAAAAATTTCATTTATGATTAGGTGCATCCATGAAAATATTCATTTTCTCTCGTGCGCTTAATTTTCAAATGATTTTTTTTCGACTTTTTGGAGTTAAATTTATGACTTTCGTGTGAATATATCTATCTGAATTCATTGTAATATTAAGAACGGGACGTTAATTTATACGGAAAGTCGAAAAAAATTTCATTTATGATTAGGTGCGTCCATGAAAATATTCATTTTCTCTCGTGCGCTTAATTTTCAAATGAATTTTTTTTCGACTTTTTGGAGTTAAATTTATGACTTTCGTGTGAATATATCTATCTGAATTGATTGTAATATTAAGAACGGGACGTTAATTTATACGGAAAGTCGAAAAAAATTCATTTATGATTAGGTGCGTCCATGAAAATATTCATTTTCTCTCGAGCGCTTAATTTTCAAATGATTTTTTTTCGACTTTTTGGAGTTAAATTTATGACTTTCGTGTGAATATATCTATCTGAATTCATTGTAATATTAAGAACGGGACGTTAATTTATACGGAAAGTCGAAAAAAATTTCATTTATGATTAGGTGCGTCCATGAAAATATTCATTTTCTCTCGAGCGCTTAATTTTCAAATGATTTTTTTTCGACTTTTTGGAGTTAAATTTATGACTTTCGTGTGAATATATCTATCTGAATTGATTGTAATATTAAGAACGGGACGTTAATTTATACGGAAAGTCGAAAAAATTTCATTTATGATTAGGTGCGTCCATGAAAACATTCATTTTCTCTCGAGCGCTTAATTTTCAAATGATTTTTTTTTCGACTTTTTGGAGTTAAATTTATGACTTTCGTGTGAATATATCTATCTGAATTCATTGTAATATTAAGAACGGGACGTTAATTTACACGGAAAGTCGAAAAAAATTTCATTTATGATTAGGTGCATCCATGAAAATATTCATTTTCTTTCGAGCACTTAATTTTCAAATGATTTTTTTTTCGACTTTTTGGAGTTAAATTTATGACTTTCGTGTGAATATATCTATCTGAATTCATTGTAATATTAAGAACGGGACGTTAATTTATACGGAAAGTCGAAAAAAATTTCATTTATGATCAGGTGCATCCATGAAAATATTCATTTTCTTTCGAGCACTTAATTTTCAAATGATTTTTTTTTCGACTTTTTGGAGTTAAATTTATGACTTTCGTGTGAATATATCTATCTGAATTCATTGTAATATTAAGAACGGGACGTTAATTTATACGGAAAGTCGAAAAAAATTTCATTTATGATTAGGTGCGTCCATGAAAATATTCATTTTCTCTCGTGCGCTTAATTTTCAAATGATTTTTTTTTTCGACTTTTTGGAGTTAAATTTATGACTTTCGTGTGAATATATCTATCTGAATTCATTGTAATATTAAGAACGGGACGTTAATTATACGGAAAGTCGAAAAAAATTTCATTTATGATTAGGTGCATCCATGAAAATATTCATTTTCTTTCGAGCACTTAATTTTCAAATGATTTTTTTTTTCGACTTTTTGGAGTTAAATTTATGACTTTCGTGTGAATATATCTATCTGAATTCATTGTAATATTAAGAACGGGACGTTAATTTATACGGAAAGTCGAAAAAATTTCATTTATGATTAGGTGCATCCATGAAAATATTCATTTTCTCTCGTGCGCTTAATTTTCAAATGATTTTTTTTTCGGACTTTTTGGAGTTAAATTTATGACTTTCGTGTGAATATATCTATCTGAATTGATTGTAATATTAAGAACGGGACGTTAATTTACACGGAAAGTCGAAAAAAATTTCATTTATGATTAGGTGCATCCATGAAAATATTCATTTTCTTCGAGCACTTAATTTTCAAATGATTTTTTTTTCGACTTTTTGGAGTTAAATTTATGACTTTCGTGTGAATATATCTATCTGAATTCATTGTAATATTAAGAACGGGACTTAATTTATACGGAAAGTCGAAAAAAATTTCATTTATGATTAGGTGCATCCATGAAAATATTCATTTTCTTTCGAGCACTTAATTTTCAAATGATTTTTTTTTTCGACTTTTTGGAGTTAAATTTATGACTTTCGTGTGAATATATCTATCTGAATTGATTGTAATATTAAAACGGGACGTTAATTATACGGAAAGTCGAAAAAAATTCATTTATGATTAGGTCATCCATGAAAATATTATTTCTTTCGAGCAGCTTAATTTTCAAATGATTTTTTTCGACTTTTTGGAGTTAAATTTATGACTTTCGTGTGAATATATCTATCTGAATTGATTGTAATATTAAGAACGGGACGTTAATTTATACGGAAAGTCGAAAAAAATTTCATTTATGATTAGGTGCGTCCATGAAAATATTCATTTTCTCTCGTGCGCTTAATTTTCAAATGAATTTTTTTTTTCGACTTTTTGGGAGTTAAATTTATGACTTTCGTGTGAATATATCTATCTGAATTCATTGTAATATTAAGAACGGGACGTTAATTTATACGGAAAGTCGAAAAAAATTTCATTTATGATTAGTGGCATCCGTGAAAATATTCATTTTCTCTCGTGCGCTTAATTTTCAAATGATTTTTTTTTCGACTTTTTGGAGTTAAATTTATGACTTTCGTGTGAATATATCTATCTGAATTCATTGTAATATTAAGAACGGACGTTAATTTATACGGAAAGTCGAAAAAAATTTCATTTATGATTAGGTGCGTCCATGAAAATATTCATTTCTCTCGTGCGCTTAATTTTCAATGATTTTTTTTCCGACTTTTTGGAGTTAAATTTATGACTTTCGTGTGAATATATCTATCTGAATTGATTGTAATATTAAGAACGGGACGTTAATTTATACTGGAAAGTCGAAAAAATTTCATTTATGATTAGGTGCGTCCATGAAAATATTCATTTTCTCTCGTGCGCTTAATTTTCAAATGATTTTTTTTTCGACTTTTTGGAGTTAAATTTATGACTTTCGTGTGAATATATCTATCTGAATTCA